>NC_088332.1:33262500-33385000 GCF_036884655.1 Musa acuminata AAA Group | reverse complement strand
TGTCACCTGCCTCGATTTCCCTAAGTGAGCCTGTAGGAACTACTCCTCACCGATCCCATAGCCGGGAAAATAAACCTAGCTCTACATTAATAGTCAACGGCATGGGCCGACTTCACCAGCCAGATGAATGCCGAGAGGATCACGCCTTGCCTGACCCGAAGAAGCAAAGAAACTCGACTAGAGGCGTCATCACAATAGTCCCCAAACATTGCCCTTGGGAGCATGCATCGATTCCACATTAAATGTTTCTACCATGCCGAGTAAGGGGAGCCTTGACGGAGGCCCATCTGCTCCTTCTAGTACCCAAGTATTAAAGTCGTGTCTCGGGCCAAGCCGGGGCAAACAAGCAGAAGCGACTATTTACTCTCTTAATTTATTACTGATACCCTTATGTTCCTCCCCCTTTATTTTTCTGACTTAAGCATCGGAGGGATCGAGCTAGGACACCCCGACACAGGCCTACTATGTAGGGTTATCGACGTAGCTCGAAGGTGTGACCAGAAAGCCACCCAGCAAAGGAGATGACCCAGCTCCCAAACTAAGCTTTGTCATTTGAAGACTGAGCCACTCTTAGCGTGTTGCCTCTTCCTACAATTTTCTTCGTCCTACCTATAACACTAGCTCTCCACGTCAACCAAAAAGAATAATCAAAAGGGACCTATGTTTTTAATAGATAATCAATCAAGTTGATTCATTAGTCGATGATCTCCGTGTCTTAACAAGTTCCTTACCAATTTATTCTGGATCTATAAGGAGAGTATAATTAGATTGAAAAGATTGGGAAGTTATTTGGAACCTCCATATTTTGAAAAGATTGGGAGTTTGTCCAATCAATCAGGAGGTACTTTGATGAATGGAAACATTGATCATGGCTTCATAAGGGCAATGATTTAGATGTCCAATCCATCACGAGCTTAAAACTCTCAATGCAAACTCCCTATGGCTCTTATGGAAGAACGGAAATGTGATTTTGCATAGTGATCAACCTCTCAATCTCCAAACTATTTGGTTCAAAATCCAAGCTTTGACATATAAACATTACGGAGGGGAAGGGGGGAATGAACACCATTATGCTTCTTAACACAACTGCAACACAACTGCTGAAGAAAATAAAATTGTGGAGCCTCTTAGGAATGTGGCTGCAGTGGCGTTGGTCACTAGCCAAGCTTTAAATGCTTCAATACATTAACATGTTCCCTCTCCTATTTATACAAATTAGGAGAAAAAATTTCTCTCAAAGAATAGAGGATTTTTCTCAACAGAATAGGGAAATCTTATCTCTATCAGCTTCAGCTATAACCTATACACACTCGGTATGATGGTGTTTTCGCTATAACCTATACACACTCGGTATGATGGTGTTTTCGCTGCTAATTCATCTGATGTTGATACAGGTCATGTCATCAAAAAATTGGTGCAGCAGAGTGCAACATACACAAAGCCATTGATGCGGAACAAAGAGACTGTTGGGGTATAATAGATGAGACTTCGAAGAACATAAATAGAGAACAGATGCTATGACGCTTGTGCATTCATTTTGGTCGGACTCTTATCTCTTTCTTCTTCGAGCTCAGGTTATGAAAAAAGGAACCGAGAAGGAGGTATCAGCAACAACTGGTTTTATTACGAGACAACTCATGATGTTCATATCGATCTATTATGTGCCTCTACATCTAGTATTGGGTAGACCTCATACAATAACTGTCCTAGTTTTACCTTATCTTTTATTTCATTTCTTCTGAAACAATCACAAAAACTTTTTTGATTATGGGTTACTATCAGAAATTCAATGCGTAATCTCAGCATTCAATGTGTATTCCTGAATAATCTCATTTTTTAATTATTTAACCATTTCATTTTACCAGGTTCAACGTTAGCCAGATTAGTCAACATTTATATGTTTCGATGCAACAACAAGATGCATTCATTTAGTAGCCCCATCAACATCCCTTGGGAACTTAGAAATAATGCATAGGACTGTTTTCTTTTCTTTTCTTTTCTTTTCTTTTCTTTTCTTTTGTTTTTGTTTTTTTTTTCTAACACAATACACTCTCACTTGCCTAGATTAGAAATCGAAACAAGTCAACGGTTCAACTATTCTAAATTAAAAAAGAATCAGATTCTGATGATTTGATTTCGATTCTTGAAATCTAGAATCGAAACTGAAACCAACAATCCAATTTAGTTCTGAACCAATCAGATAAAAAAAAGCCTAAATATCCTTGCAAATGATGAATCTCTTTCTAATAATTTAATAATCGATTAATTGAATGAGCATTTTGAAGAAAAAAATCAAAATAAATGATTTTATTGTGAAATTAGAATCAAAATAAATGATTTTATTTAAGACCATTAAAATCGCCGATTCCAAATCCAAGGGCACGGCTTCCCTTGACAACATGACAAGAATTTCTGATCATTCCTCTAGGTTTGAAGACAAAAGTAGTGATGATGATGATGATGATGTTGCTTGCGCTGTTTTTGTTTTTACCATCATATTAACAATGAAATGTAACGTCAAGAGCTAGCTGTACTCCATAATAAACCTCGCATAACTATCACAAGCTAAAGTGCTTGCACTAGCACATTGGTTTTGCGATTTACATGTACAGGAGACACGCACGGACTCCAACGCTATCATCGGCTATTATTGTGGGTACGTAAAAGCCGAGAGGTGAAAATAGAAAGGATGGCTGTCTGCATTAGCTCGCATCTTTCAGCAAATATTTTCAGGTCTGCTACGCTTTCTCAGCTTGGGCGGCGGCATCGGCATTTCCTTCTTTGGCCTTCTTTGCTTCGTAGTCTTTTACTGCCGCCTTAATTGCATCTTCGGCAAGCATGCTGCAATGGAGCTTCACTGGGGGAAGCGAAAGATGCTTTGCGATTTCCCTGCAACATTCAGGAGGGTGTTATGGAGTTAGAAGGGAGATCAAAAATACAAACTGACCTATTGAAGAAGAAATTAAGTCTGGCATGAACAAAAAGTGTTGAGCTAGCAAATAACAGGAGGATGTTATGGAGTTAGAAGGCACGTATCATGCCCCTGAACAAAGAAAAGTGTTGAGCTAGCAAATAACAAGATCATTATTTTTTGGGTCTCCCAATGTATTTTGGACATCGGCTTCCTGATGCAAACCTTAATGCCAGTTACCTATGAACCAATTAACTAATTGAAATTAAGACTTTGGTGTCTGATAAACACTTGAATTGTTAACACATGAAAGCAATTAGGAAATAAAATAGACGACTGAGGGAGAGAGACAGATGGAGAATGACAGTGGGATGAGCAAAGAAAGGTTGAGGTGTAATGCCCAAACAATGGAGATAAAAGCCTACATATTGACAAAAGATGAGAAGACATTGGAGGATTGGAGCTTACCTTCCTGCAGAAAGGGCAGGGCCTAACAAGCAACTTGGATTGAGCTTACTTTTAGTAGATCAAAGAGTATTCTGAATCAACTCGACTCTACACACCACCCACGCACAATACCTAAGCAAACTAATCCAAGCCCAACTTGAACAATGTAGCCTTCAGCTTACTCTTTTTCTTTTTTTTTTTTTAAATGTAGCCCTGAGCTTAGTTCACTAAACCCCATTACAAAGGATCACAAGTTTGTGTTCCAAGAATCCCAAGCTGACCCAGCTGTTCATTTTGAATGCTATAGTCAACCTTGGACGGATGCCCAAAATTCACTATCTACTCTGACCATTTTGGCACAAACCAACGAGGAGACTTGCTTGCCATGTGATGGTGTGATGGTAGAACTAAAAGGAACATTAGTTAATTTGGTCTCTTATGCCAGCAAATAACCTGAAGTCATGTCAAAATGAAGCTCTCCCATGGCGGGAAATAACTTAACAGAGAATTATGAAACCTTACAGAAATGCCAAAACATAAATCAACATCCCCCAAAAAAAGGCCATCAAACCATTGTGAAGCTTCAACGTCAGCCTGAAAATTACCCTAATATATGATCAAAATAAAGAACAATATATTTAACTACACGACCAATCGAGAAAAAGTTATACAAAAAAAAAAAAAAAACCAATGAGCAGGAACTAGACAGCAACAAATAAAAAAGAATAATGAAATTCAAAAAGTACAACGAGAGTTACATAAAAGAAAGAACACATGGAAAAGGAGAGAGGGAAATAATAATATTCAAAGACACCAAGTGTTATGGATATTAGATAAAGAAGGATGGAGATGAACAAAGAGGAGACAAAGTAACCTAGAATTCACTTCCATTGACAAAACTAGACTTACTCCATCTTGATTTCAGCCAAGAAAGAGATGGAAAATTTAACCATCCAATGGATTCCTAACAGATAACAGCTCTTTCCATCAAATAAGGAAAAAATCCTTTTCCATCTTGCTAATATATCCAGTTCATTTAGTTTATATTGAATTCTTGAAGTATTCTTAAATTGTTCATCACTATCCAATGATCCTGACCTGAACTTGACCCACAGAGTAGCAATACTACAAAGCAAAAAGTATGAACCTATTGGTGAAGGTAACACCCCAACCCACCATGTGCTAATCTAGGCTTTTAAGTGTCTATACTTTGATGATACAGTTTGGATTTTTTTCTTAGAATCTGTTTGTAAGCATGACTTACCTTACTTTCAAGTTCACCCAATAACCTATGTTGCTTTCATCTATTGTTAAATGGCAATTCTATAACATACTTTAATTAACAGTTGCAAACAATTTGAAATAATCATGATGCTATAAAAGGTTCATAAATATGTTATTAACCATAGAAGTTCTAAGAGAGCATCTAAGAGAGAACTCATTACAGTGACATCATAACCAAGTGATTAACAACCATGTCAGTGACATAAATCAAGGGATGCAAACAGCAACATGTGCCAAGTTATTAGCTACTACATCCACAGCAAATTTAAACAACGATTTATGTACTTCAAACATATTTAAGCACATCATAGAAGGCAAAAAAGAGGAAAAATAAAAGGTTCAAGAAAGGGAGTAAATGAGAAATCAGGATTCAGAACCATAAATTTCAACATCAAGAGAAGGACAAAAGTAAGCAAAAAGTGAAAAGGATGAATCAATATTCAAGACCAGAGAACATCTATAACAGAAGAATGATAGAGGAAATAAACATGAACTATATAGTGGGAGGCACACACAGAGTTCAATTACATAAAAGAAACACAAGAAAGGAAATTTGCTTACGTGTTCTTAATGGATAGCACTTCTTCCATTTTCTTCCCTTTCACCCATTCAGTAGCTGAAACAAATGCAAAATTCAGCAATTTTAGACAGAAATTTTAGTCAACAAACGTAAAGAATGCATAATTCAATAACTTTATGCTGGCAACAGAGAGGCTTAACTTGATAAAAAAAAAGTTGAAATGCCTGCACTTGGCTTAGTACAAAACCACCCATTAAGCCACTTATCAAAAAAAGAAAAAACAACTAATTTTTAAAGGAGTGAGTACTGTTTTTTAAATAGTACGTGCTCGAGTTTTCAGATAACTCATAAAGAATTTAAGATAACTTATTGAGGGTCAGGGCAAAGGATTGATGTTTCATCACACAGCGTTGCTATCTTTTGGACACGGCATATAGCAACTGGCTCAGCAATCCTTGCTAACACAAGCTTCACCGAAATAAACTGCCCTAGAGAAACCAAACCACGCAACAAGTGTAATCCATTTCCACAAATTTGGACAATCAGATGATGCAGACAGGCCACACCATGCCATCAGATGCCATGACGGACCATAGAAGCCAGAACATGTCCAACCTGCTACTCTCTTTATTAGGACAAACCAGCAGAAGAAATACCATTTCTAACAAGCTGAAAACAGCAGGAACTCAGCGGAAGATGGAACTGACTCTTCAATTCCCAGCTTTTGAGGCCACAAAATTCTCAAAAACCAAATAACACTGTTGTTGTACCTACATGAATAAAGGAGCCATCCATCACCCATAACACGAACCTCAATTCCTCAATTACACATTTCATCCACCTTACCTAGTTCCCAAAAGACACTAAAAGCAAAAACACAGTCTAAATCCTTGAACTTTACCTCTTTGTATCGAGGGTTCCCACAAAGAAGGAAAGTTCAAGTAGCTTTTAGTTCAATTAAACCGTTCTCCACAACCCCACAACCACATCAAACACAATTAAGGAAACAAAAACAACTTCCCCAAAACAATACTCCAGAAAAATTCATCAGAGTCTAAATTCAAGTCCACGAGGAGTACCTAATAATTCAATAACAACAGCCAAATCGAAATTTGCAAACACAAGCAGTTCAATCAAGGGGAAATCAGTAAAGTAAGAGGGAATCGGGAGAGATGCGAAGGTACGAACCGACAGATGAGGAGGCGATGGCGGAGCCGCAGCCGAAGGTCTTAAAGCAGGCGTCGACGATCTTCCCGGACTCCTCATCCACCCTGATCTGGAGCTTCATCACGTCGCCGCAGGCCGGCGCGCCCACAAGCCCCGTCCCCACCGACGGGTCGTTCTTGTCGAAGGACCCGACGTTCCGGGGGTTGTCGTAGTGGTCCACCACCCTCTCGTGGTAACCCCGCCCCGCCACGGCGGCGGCCGAGACCCGATGCCCTAACCCTAACAGCCTCTTCCCCGCAAAGCTTAGCATCTCGATTCCCTTCTCCCACGCGGCTTCTCGATCGCGATGGGTCTTCACTTGGTTTATTTATCGGTGGGGGACGAAGAGGGAAAAGGGGCGGTGAAGTAGACGACACGGAATCCGCTGAAAGTCTTAGAACAGTTGATAATATATATACCAATAATTGACAACCACGTAGATTCGTAGACAACACTAGGTGTTATTTATTGGACGCGTCGACAACTCATTGGTTAAACTTATTTCGAGTTCTACAGCAAATCCTGTACTGCGACAGACGACACGGCGATCGGTCACCGGCATTGAAATTTTGCTTAAAAGCCCTTAGATTATAGTTTCTTTATTTAGCCCCTCTCCCCTCGTGTTAAGTCGTACAATTAATAAAAAGGATCTTATATGAACAGGAAAAATTAAAACAATGTTTTTTAAATAACCTTTTAATTATTTTATTAAATATTTTTCTGAATGCATTCATTTTATTTGCTCCATCTGCGTGCATAGCACACAGGGGCAAATACGTCATTTATAAATCTTAAAAGGATAGATGTGTAAAAGCATTGGTTATATAAATGGGAATGTCGAATCCTGGCTCGACCAGACCGAGTCGGACTGCTCTGGTGCGACACAATGATCGCTGCGTTGCTTCTCCGTCCAAACTCTAACCCTAGCTCGCGATTCTCCGGCATGGACGTCTCCCTCTACGGTCGACGGCGTCGCTTTTTCGTAAGAAATTCCCCCGTTTCTTGCTTCTTTTTCTTCTCTAGCAAGAAATGGGATTCCTTAGCTGGTGATTTCGTGCTTCGAGCCGCCGTTGAAGATCGCGGAGAATCCTAACGCGTCTTGAGGTCGAGGAACAAGCGCATGAAAACGTCGGATGATAATTCCTTAGCTGGTTAGATGTTTAATGTCATTTACAAGTATGTCATCCTTGTCTTGGTTTTGTCATGCTCGAAATCAGTAAGCTAAATTGCATCACATATGCCCAATGTTACAAGGCGCAAAACTTGGTTGGATTCCACTATATTGTATATCTGGCTGTTAATTTGGGAGAATGTGGAAAGAATGAGAACTCTGGAGTTTTTTTAAGCTATTTGGTGTTCAAACAAGATATTATATGATATTGGTTATGCTTTTGCAATTCGTTTGGATTCTGAACTAGTAGTAACTATCCAATGAGTAAGATCTCTTGGTTGAAGACCAAAAAAGTATCCTAATTTATTCATGTTGATACTTGGTAGACTTGGAAGTTACAAAGCATTTAAGTAGCCACAGTTGTTATACTTCCAAGTCCTATTTAAATCTTAGTAGATAAGCTGCCGAGCAGCACTAAAATTCCTTCAAGTTAAAAACAGTGGAAGTCTTAAACAAATTCCTTTAAAATAGCAGAGCCAAGAGAATCAGCAAAAACAAACATATAACTTGGTTCAATTTCAAACTCAAACAGGATATCGTTTTATAGATAGACTTGTAGGACCCTAATCTAGATTTTTAGGCTGCATCAAATCTGCACTTGATGCAGGACTGTTCCGTAGAGTCCTAGCACTTTGATTATTTAAAAAAAATATATTTCAGCAGCCTGTAAATTAAAAGATTTAACGAACTCATGGAGACTCTGTCTTCTGCTTCAGATGTCAAAAACTTGCAACTTTTTTTGTAATATTTTTTCATATTTATTTGCACATTTAGAAGCTCAGGGAAAAAGTTCAGTTCCTCACTTCAGTACTTTATGGTGATCATGAGACTCTTATGACATGTATGCGTAATATATATAGCTCATCTATCTGTGGGAGCTATCAAATATTGCAGAAACCACAATTTCATTTCGCCTTTAGTGTAATGTGAGATCAAATCATCAAATCTTTAGATCTTTTCATTTTGGAGTTATGTTAATTCTTGTTGATCTATCATGGAAAGATTTGGCACGTTGTTTTTCATATGATGATAAATGTGTGTAAATCTCCAAATCACATAGCTGATTACTGAACCACCTGTTCATTCATTTTCTCCAAAGCACATAGCTGATTACACAACCTCTGGAACTTTCATTTCTGATTTGTTTGTTGCTTGGATAAGATTTTGCATGCCTTAGTATGTTTCCTACTGCCTTTATTGTCAAAACCCTTAATTTTAGCAGTCACAGAAATGTTCAGAAACAAAGGCTTAGTATGTATGTAATTTTTCAAATGGTTCTTATGTAATAATAAATAACTAGCAGGGCTGTTGCGTGCTTCTCAAAATCCAAATCATATTGTACTAGTGATCCATATTCACTCCATTATGTGGGAACTGCTCTCAGCATGGCCTTTGTCCATGTATCAGTATATGCAGCGCACCAGTTCAGCGAGCAACAGTGTATGTATAATCCCTTCATTAGGAAATTAATATAAACTCTTGTAATAATATGCTAACTGGACAATATAGATATTTACTTGTAATGGTGTGAAGGGGTCACAAGTATTAAACGACCACACATGTATGTGCACCAGTAATTCTTGACCATGGTGGTATCAGCATAAGTCACGGTCAGACAAGATGTGGTTGCTTGTTGGTTTTCCATTCTGCAAGCAGACAATTGGAGGAACAGTTGGGGTGTACAGTTCACCAAAGGCCTGCCAGCAGAATGGTTGATACATGTGATAATGCTCTTGTAGTGGTTCAAGCTGAATCTTGGTTAGGCTGATGTCTGAACATGGAGAGGCATCACTGCAAGCAAAGTGCACTGGTTTAACTGTGTAGGTACCTCTGATATTCTCATATGCAATGCCTGACAGTGTCACTGCTGATGTCTGGTTCTTGCATGAGCTTCTGTCACAGTAAAATTGGTCTATGACAATTGGAGTTTGAACCTCTGATACTCCTATGTTTGAGAAAAGTATGTTCTGGACAGAGCCTGATCCACCCTGGAATGATACAATATGTATGCAGATAACCATTAGTACATCCATGTAGCTTAAGGCCTGAAGAAAGTAGCTATTCTAAGAAGTGTATTGGTAGCATAAAGAATTTGGATTATTGTTGCTATCATGCTATGTCAACTGTAAATTCTTGACAGAAGAGAACAAGCCTTTTTTAAGAAGCCTATCTGACAAAATTTTGAAGTGTTTAAATAATCATAACTTTCCTGGAGCTGCTCGAGCATGTTACCTGCCAGGTCTTGATTCTGACACCGGTCATGGTGTTGTGCATATTGACATCCCTTACTGTTATGTTAGAAACACATGCTTTGGTGTTGTCTCTTCCAAGGCCTCCTATGCTGATTCCATGGCCGGGCCCACAGTCTACTCTGTGTATGTTAATGTTTGAGCACCCTGTTTGGATGGAGATGCAGTCATCACCTATATTATAAGAAACACAAAATCCATTACATTGGCAAAATGATTTACATTAATTTATAAGTGCAGCATGATGTAAGTGCTAGATAATTTTGTTTATATGAATGGTAAACATAATGTACTTTCTTTCTCAATATTTCCTTTTCTCTTCTTGCAGGTGAAAGAGTGGGGAGAGGAAATGGTCTCCCACCAGTGGAAAAATCCTAATTCTTAGGTCATTATTGTATATTAAATAAACATCTAGAAAGATGATGCCTAACAGCATGAGGAGTTGCAAAAAACGTGAGCTGTTATTAGAACAGGGAAGGACTAAAATTGTTTGAAAAAAAAATGAAGCCAATTTGATCTATGATCTCATATTCTTATGAGAGCGAACAGTTGCCAGAATAATTATTCTGTATGTCATCAGAAAGGAACTCCCTGAACAAGCTAGTCGACCATACCGCAGCTCATGTTGGTATGATGTATCATAACATCTCGAGAATTTTGAAGATGTATTCCATCTGTGTTGAGGCTGCTGCCTGGTGAAGCAATTGTCATATTGAAGACCTGGACAGCTTCACAATTATCAAACTTGAGGTGGCACTGTTGACTATTCTGGATTGTGATGCCAGTTACTGTCACATTGTAACTCCCATAGAACCTCAAAGCCTGCAAAACAGGATTAGATAAGAACATGGATTCAAAATGTTATTCATATTGTCTTGGGCATTGCTTATTTTGTGGCAGCAAGGTAAAGAATAGAATCTTACAGTTGGCTTGATCTGCGGCAGATTTTTACTGAGCTCCTCATTTATCTGTCAAAGATTTCATCATTAGGAATGGAAATCCAGTATGAGTGCACTATGATTCTTTTAACCATAGTAATATCTGATGAATATGAGAGTTATTGCTAGAATGAGATTCGATTGTGAAAACACCGGAGGATGAAAGTGGGGAGTTCTAGTTCAATATTTAGTGTCACTATAATTATTTCTTAAGCTGACAGGAATTCTTGAAACAGAAAATGAACATGGATCAGCTTTTTCCCATGATTAATGGATAAGAAATCATGAGATTGGTAGCAGAATTGGATAATGTTTCCATAATTTCAGGGAGATCTACTTATATATTTATGATGGAGGTAGATGGTCATGAGGCTTACCGGATCAACATCAGACTCGGCATTTGTCCACCAGACACTGCCTCGTCCTTCAATTACTCCACTGCCTTGAATTGTTATTCCTCTAAGCTTTGTGAATTCAATCCACCACAGTAGCCCAGATCCCCAGTATCTGGCATCAGTTGGAGCAATAATCATCCCATCCAGCTGCAAGAGAGTGTGTGCAATTCTTCAGGATACAGTTCATTGTCTGCTTCATGTGTGTTACATTTTCTACAGAATGATTTTTTTCTTCTTTTTTTAGTTAAATATTTTTGTTGGAGAAAAGGGTAAACTCGATTAAACTTTTTTGTGTTGTTTTGCTTCTATAACAGGTAGCTTATGTTGCAGTGGTGGTTTTATGGCTCACAAACTGATCAGCTCCTATATCTGAATGTGATTACAATCTGACTCCGGACATGAGGTTTAGGGTCTCGAAACCTATGTATCAAATCTTTCAAGTGGTGGTCAGGCACAACCTGTGCAAATTAATACAGATACATATGCTTGGACTCTATCTGAATGCAATGGCAATCTGACTCTGGACATGTAAATTTGGGTCCTGATATCTGTGTTTCAGATCTTTCGAGTTGTGGTCGGGCACAACCTAGACCAACATACTGGAACATGATCAAACCCGATTGGCACCCTTAGCAAAAGAATATATTGTAGCCAACTGTTTCTAGCAAAACCATTGTGTTTCTGTGCTGAAAATTTGTGTTTCTATAGCTGAGTTTTGAGGTTACCTGGAAAACTATGTTGGGTAGACAATAAGGTCCAGAGAAGGAGATGGGCCCTACAAGGAACTCATATTCTTCAGGAACAACCATAGTTGATCCTCCCACCTTGCAAGCGGCAGCCCATGCAGCCTGGAAAGCCTGCATTAGCAGTTCATGATGTCAGATCCATGAGCATCAACTCCTTGCCCACCAGGTATTCTGTTTACAAGCTGGATCTAGATAGCATTAGAAGAAGTACACATAAGTCTATACACCAACTTCCATAACTCAGCTGTTTGTTTTAGTTCTCCAACGATCACATAAGAAATTTTAGTAGGTGAAAGAAACAAAAAAGAATTTAAGGAAAAAACAGTTTTGTTCCTGATGATTTGATTATGGTGTTATTGTCTCTCTTCAACCAAAGAAAACTAGGAATGCAGAACGAACCATGTAGTTGAAGATGGAGATGTGTTTAATGCATTAAAACAGAGCAATGGTGGGTTCGTAATGAGTGGTAACATGGATTAGTTTCAGTAAGCAGTAACAAGGATCAGAGGAGAAGGCAACAATGGCCACCTTTGTGTCATCTGTGACACCGTCTCCCTTGGCTCCGAAATCAAGCACGTCGAACGTGGCTGCTGCCTTCGTCGTATACCCTGTTTTCGGCGGCGGGCTTGGCTTGGGGCTCGGAGCGGGACTCTGGTGACCTCCTCCTCCACCGCCATGGCTGTGGCCACCACCATGCTTTCCTCTTCCCTTCTTTTTGGCCAAGGAGGAATAAGAAGGCTTCTTCAGACTCCAATGTTTTCCTTTCCTCCCTTCACAGCCATCAAAGTTCGAGCACACCAGAAGAAGGACAAGGAGGAGCAACCCAAAGCATGTCAGCCTACATCCAGCCATCTGAGAGAGGGGAGACAACAAGTGGATGCTGAGGTGAGCTCGTGGTGAGAAGAGGGAGGAGGGAAGGCTGGTTTAAATAGCCACAAGCCCCTGCTCTCTCTCTCTCTCTCTCTCTCTCTCTCTCACCACCCCCTCCCACCCACTGCCTGCACAAACCAATAGAGAGAAAGCCTGATAATTGCAAGGAATGTAAAATGTCCTACTCAAACTTTTTCTTCTTTGTCATCACCAGTCACATTCTTGTCTTCCAACCTTGTGCACTAATAATTTCTCTTTTTTTTTTTTTTTTTTTGCGCCCAGGGGGAATCATCCACACATCTTGTGACAATCCGTAGGGATAACTCTATCCTATCAGCCTCTGCAAACATGCACAGCATCACAGTGAAGAGATGTTTAGGATGCAACATGAGGTGTGTGTGGGAGTGCTTTTTGCTGTATTCATAAGTATTTTAATTATGGTACGTAGGTTGTAGTTTGCGGATGCAAAAGCCAAAGGGGGGCACGTGAAGGGGTCGAAGAGGGGCAGTGACAGTAGCAGCTCCTCCTGATCACATGCAGCCGGTCACGGGCGGGAGTATACTGCTTTGTCCACTATGGGAGGCAACTGCCAGATAGAGAAGAGGAGCAAAACAAGAGGGAGAAGGGGCCCCTGCCTTAATGTTACCTATCATTCCTCCAACCATGGTACCACCAAAGGTCAGTATTCCATTTCTTCCATTCGACAAATATAGCATCATCCATTGGTGAGTGATCTCAAGAGCAAACTTGTCTTGGCCATTTGATTCTGGTTAGAGCAGTAGATTTATGCTGAATGATTGAGGGTAGATGAGCATTTTGAAACCATCTGTTGATGAAATAGAATCAGCATTGGATTAAGCAGATCATGAGGAGCATTTGTCATATAATAACCATGACAAATAATTGTCTTCGGTGGTCCTATTCTTTGCATAGCCATTATTAGTAAATTGCCAAAGGATGACAAATGGTCTTTCGAAAGCTCTCCATGAGTTTAAAGGGTTTCTGAGCTGGTTGAAATTTCTGATCTGGATCAGCTTTTTTGTTAATTTGCTATGTTCCATTCTGAGATTTCATAAATGCATGTCAAACTGTCATTTTGGCGTTGTACATTTTTATCTATGCACAAATTATAATACAATATGTGTGCCCCTCACATGCTGATCACCATTACCACCATGCTTACGTTTCTACAAATAGTAGCCTGTAACACGACCAACAAAATTCTTGTGAACTGAATGAAGCTACTAAGATTCCAAGTAGATCATATATTGCTAACCAATAACTCTTGCATTCCCCTGGAATGAGATCTAGACGAGGGCCAATTTATATCAGCATCTAGTACTGATTAAATTGTTCTTCCATGGTACAGTAAAAAAGAATGGATTGAAGTGTCAATTTAACATATGCATTTGAAGTTCTACACTCAGAAGAACCTCTCAATGTTAGTTCAATCAATATAACACAATGTACCCTGAAGCGGTTACAACCCTTCCAAGTACAATCTCCATTCTTCTAGTGTATTAGATTTAACATATACATCGCACTGTGAAGTCTTGGGGGACCCTGACAGAGGAAATAAAAGTTGGGACCTAGAGACTAGTACTAATCATTGAACTGCCCTCACAAGGAAGTTAAAAGTGTTACAGGTTTATGCCCTTTTGTTTTGCTTTTCAAGTTCACATATCAATTAGTGGTAACTTTTTATTTTTTTTCTAAATGAGAAGAAAATATAGCTAAGTTATATTCTGACTCATGCCTGAAATTCCTCTGGGGCATTTGAATGTTATCATTATGATAAAACTAATAAATGTGGACTTGGTTTCTCATAATTTTTATTGGCATAGTTTAGCTCAGTTATTATGTAATAGGAATTTCAAAATTGTACCTAGTGTTTAAGAGTTATATTGGCTTTAGATTAAGATTAGCATATTTGCAATGCTCACATATATACTGGAACTTTGAGGCCATTCATTTCTTTGTTAATAGGCAAAAATGAAAAAGTTCATTTCCAAACTTATTATTTATCTCCAGTCATGCCCAAGACTCCTGCTAATCTGAGATACAGCTCAAGAGAAATCAAGATTCCTAGTGAAGAAATATAATCGTGACAATTCAGCATAAATCCAGAGATGACAGTGACAAAAATGCAACATCCTGGGTCCTCGGTGAGATTAAAAGAAAAAAAAGAAAACCAGATCACTTAGAATAATGTGATATGATAGTAGTATACAAATGGTCTTTCCTCTTGTACTTTGAGAAATCATTAGAAGGAGATGGTACCAAAATTAGTTCCAAAGGACCATCTGTGTTTGATCTCCATTTGTATTGCTGAAGTATAATTTCAAACATGCATCGCTCAACAATCTTGTGAACTTATAAAGGATTTAACTTCTGCTGAAACTGACAGTGTGTTTTCTGATTCATAGTCTGATTCACTGCGCTACAAATTCCATTTAAGACCGGAGGAGATGATGCTGGCCGCCATGAATGCACATGATTTGGAGCCGTCTTCTGGTGCTGTGGAGCTCGTGAATTCTGCTGGTCTCGTGAATCTGCATGCATTAAAGTAAGTCTTTCAAGGTTTGTTTATGCTGCAACTTCCCCCTCATGTCTCTATTTGTTGGCTTTTCTCTTCCTTCGATATCTGTTCAAGGGTGATAACAACAGTAGAAAATGCAAACTGGAGCAGAGTGGCTTTGGTGCAACTCGAACTCAAGGAGAGCAAACATATATAGAATTCATCAGGCTTTACTAAAACCAAGACAATTTATTGTACATTTGCTGCAACTTGAACCATCTAAACTGCATTTTTTTTTTTCTGCAACTTGTGTGATTGAGGATATCCAAACTTACATTTCGGAAACTAAAAAAAAAAAATTCAAAAGGTAGATGCTTGAAATTAAAAATTAAGGAACAAAAACACTTTTATTTGTGAAAGAAAAAACTAGAGGCACATTTTATGAGCACAATTAGCTCCGATATCTTTAGTGGTTTATTATTATTGCTCATGGTGATCAATACATTAGCATACCGACACTGGTAATAAGATTTCAATCTGAGCCAAGGTTCTATGGGGACTCATGTCCACGTAGTGTAAGATAAAAGAGAAGAGGTTGGTATTGGATGAAGACAAAATTGGTTGCCTAGTTTTGCAAGCCAATAATGACATGTTGGTCTTTCTACATCGTAATTCACTCCGTTATATTTGGTCTATACTCAATAAACAACAGCCTATGGCTCTTATTATTACTATAGGAGACATGAACATGACAATAGGTGCAGGTAAGGTCACAAGACACAATTCATGATTTCCGGGCATGCACACCGTGGAGGACTATTGTCACCATCACCAATCGGCTTAGATTGTGCTTGAGATGAAGACTAAAGCCATTGCTATGGTCAGGATAAAACTTTTCTTCTATCTGATCCAAACATTACTCATTAAGATATTAAATTTAATAATAAAAGATGAAGACGAAATTTTCTGTGTTTACTATCTATCAATAATAGTTAGTTAAAATATTTATCAATTAAAAAGTTTTGAATCCTTAACTTTTTTGATTTAGTATATTATTAGACTAATGCTTTAGGTATAAATAAAAAGTCGAATCACAGTGAAACTTGGTCAGGAATCATCATTCATGGTTAAATATCGATAATTTTTTTATTGTAAATTTTGATTTTCTTTTTATCCTGATATGACTGATGAAGATATTAAATTCATTTTTTTTTTCTACAAATGATAAGCAGTGAATAATGATATCCTTCAAAATCGACTCTAATCTTAGTGAAACTTGATCACGAATCATCATCAACATTCATGCTGGTTCGATATAAATACTTTAAGTTGGTTATTCTTAGTTCTATTTCAATTTTGATCTCACATGATTCTTGTTCTCGGCAAATCAATCCTTATCTATCCTTGTGTTAATTTAAAAATAAAAAAAACAGAAGAGCATCAAGGAGCAATCATTCATGGAGAATGGCTGGTTTTGAATGTAAACATAATAATTAATAGAGTTCGGTAGGTAGTTTGTAGTACTTGCCAAAGCAACTCCATACTTCTCCGACTCCAACAATGAAGCTTATTCATGGCTTCCTTCGTTCCTCCAACTCACATGCCGCTGCTTGAGAACATAAGGCATCCACCAACAGTTGCACTTTTCCCCCCAAACCTCGAAACATCGTGAACAAGAAGAGCCAAGAGGCACAGATCATTCCAGAATTCCCCCCAGGGAATACCACCTTAGCCAGGTTAAAAGGGTGTTCTTCCCTGGTGGCGTCATGGATTCTGGGACACAAGCTTGGTTGTCCCCACGCCGCTGGCGTTGGGCATGAACTGGTGGTGGCCTCCTCGCCTTCGCCTGCAGTCACGGGCGGCTGGTTTGAGCGGGCGAGAAGGCAGCAGAGCCTGTTGCTTCGTGGCCGCCCATGGTGTCTACCGCTTCCAGTGACGCTGCTGCCACGTACACTGCACGGTGGGGTCCGCCCGGTTGGTGTACTGCATGCACGTGAGCTTGGGGCTTGGTTTGTTCATACTGTGGACTCTGGTGTGACCAATCGTTTCTTGATGTTGTCATTATAGCTTGGAGTTATGGAGAACATTTGTGTGACCATTATAATCTATCGATGGTTTGATTGATAAATATAGATATTGTTAAGAAAATGTAGTATGTATGAGGCTTGAAGGAGGGTGGAGTTTGGGTACCTCACTCATTAGGTGACCATATGGGAGTGGATGGAGCTCATCAGATCCGTCTGAACGTTTTCGATTGACACAACATGAACCAATTACGTGACGAGCTCATCAACAAGATCTATCACGCTCTAGCATGGTGTAATAAAGGGCACGAGGCCAATCCTCGGAAAGAATTCCTGGTGCAAAATCAAGGGAGGCATCGACGAAAGTCACCCGATTATCTTTCTCCAGTACTCAAGTCAGTGGCTGCTGGGTTATAACAAACAGAGTCGTGCGAGTTGGACGAGGAGAGGGTGAAGGGATCTCCCTATCTTCCTTTCTCGGTGGTGCTCTCCTCTGGAACAGGGGAATGAGTCGATGGACTAGTGATTCAAGCGGGCTCTCTTTTATCAATAGCTTTGCGGTGCCAGAGACTATCCCATCTTGGCTTAGAGCAACCACAGTGGCAAAGTAGAACCGTGACCAGAAAATGATAGCTAACCTCCTTTGGGGTCTTGAACCAGAACGACGGGGTTTCATCGTATTACTAGAAATCAAGCCTCATGGGGGCTTCATCTTACAGAGATATCATGACGGCATCCCACTCTCCAAGGTGATCTTGGCACTGCTATGGAACAGTCGAGGTCCACTCTCGTAATATGGGTAATAATAATAATATGGTAATCAAGTCGTTTATGTGTTAGTCTCGAGGCATATTCTTCCCTCGGCCACATATAAGCTGAGAGATGGCTAAGAATAACCCTACAATTATGAGGATATAAAAAAATCAGATAATATATATATATCAGATCTGCTCTCTCTCTCTCTCTCTCTCTCTCTCTCTGCAGGTGGATCAATCTCGTCGATGCATAAAGACCAGCGTATCTTGAGATGCATCCTATGATCTTATTAGGTTAATCTGCAGCCGATATATATGTATGCTGCAGCAGCAGGCCTGGAGACTGCAGCCACATCAAGGACTGGTGTACTCTCGTCAGCTGTAGCAGATTGGCTTCATCCTGCTATTTCTATGGGCGATATCTGACAGCAGTACTCTGATCGAAGCATGGCGCAAAAAAGCCAATCCAATTCTGCAGCCCAAGGCAAGAGAGAATAAACCATGCATGCTTTTAGTGTGATCTGCACACCTGTGAATCACGGTACGTACAGGCTCTGTAGGCACAACAGTTGTGCATCTCACCTCCTTCAGAAGATGTGGAGAACAGTTGCTGGATTCGTTTGATCGTGACTGCGCCGATCCACTGTAAGCTGTGGCAACATTGCCATGTGTCTCTGAGCGACTTGTAAGTGGAGGAGCTGCAACTCCTCCTAAATGAATGCCCTCATCGTTTTCTTCTAACTTAGAATTATTATTATTAATGAATAAATATATCGTGACCGATAAGTCAACGTGACTAGATTCGTGGGTCAATATCGAGAATCTACTGTGAAGTAATCTAGATGATGAGGTGGTCGAGCCCTCAGGAAGGAGTGCTATTGGTGTTGGTCGAGATCGGGGTCGATTAACAACTCCACATTGCTGAGCGGCCAACGCTCCCGTGCCGAGTCCCTCCCGTCAATGAGTGGTCGCCCTCCTGCAAAAATGGCATCCGTCGGGTGGTTCCCGACTGTGGCCCCTCCGACGAATAAGTTAGTAACGAGAGGGATTGCTTTTGCTTTTTCCCTTTTTGTTTTCTCCTCCTCCCCCCCCGGCCGAAGGCCGGCCAGGGGTTTTATACTATGGTGCGAGGGTTGATGGTGCGTCAATTCGGCGTCGCCGTCGACACCCGAGGGATGGGACGACCCTTCTGACCGGCCGTCGTTCCGGGACGTGTAGAGTGGCATCAGACGGCACCGCCCCGAGCTCCTAGGATGGGACGTGTGGCATATCTTCTTGGTACGAGCTCCCGGGACGGGACGTGTGGCATATCTCCTTGGTACGAGCTCCCGGGATAGGACGTGTGGCGTAAGGCTCTGACTTGGCGTGCTATGTCGTATTCAGACCGCCAAAATATACCATATCACTTCTCCCCCCCGCCAAGGCGTGTCGTGGGGTCTTTAACGGGCCACGAGGCATGCTTGAGTTGGAGGGGTGCTGATCGCTTAGGAGGGGAAAATGGAATAGACTCGTCATGGGGCGATCGGAGGGGTGATGCCCCATGCCTCGGGCAGGATTGACTCTATTGGTCGGGCAGTCGGGACCTATCATCTTGGTCGATCGGATAATCGGTTTGGCGCAGTTCGAATTTACGAACCCCGATTTTGCGAGTCGACGAGCGAACCGAGGTGACCCAGTTAGAGCTACGAATCGTGGATCAACGTGGAACGACTCATGCATTGGACGGGGTGGGGAGTCGGGTCGACCGTGAGGTGTGACTCGGGCGCAGGGTTGTTCGAGATGTGACTCGGGCATCGGATCGACCGCGAGGTATGACTCGGGCGTTAGGTTGTTCGAGATATGGCTTGGGCATTGGATTCGACTGCGAGGTATGACTCGGGCGTTAGGTCATTCGAGATGCGACTCGGGCATTGGATCGACCGGGAGGCATCGGATCCAGACTTGTGGGCCGAGCAGTTATGCTCATGCTCAGGTTTCGGTGCCAACGAGTTGCCTATCGAGAGCGATCTGGAGCGACCCGGGCAAGAGCCTAACCTGTGGGCCGAGCGACTATGCTCGCGCTTAGGTTTCGGTGCCGGTAGGTCGCCCATCGAGAGTGATCTGGAGCGACCCGAGTAGGAGTTGGAATCACGAGCCGAGTGATTATACTCAGGCTCGGGCCTTGGTGCCGGTCGGGTCACCTATCGAGAGCGATCTGGAGTGACCCGAGCAAAGGCTGGAATCGTGAGCTGAGTGATTATACTCAGACTCGGGCCTTGGAGCCGGTGGGTCGCTTGTCGTGAGCGATCTCGAGCGACCCGGGCAAGAGCCTAACCTGCGGGCCGAGCGACTATGCTCGTGCTCAGGTTTCGGTGCCTACGGGTCGCTTGTCGAGAGCGATCTGGAGTGACCCGGGCATGAGCTGGAATCGCGAGTCGAGTGATTATACTCGGGCTCAGGCCTTCATGTCGGTCGGGTTGCCTATCGAGAGCGATCTGGAGCGACCCGGGTAAGAGCCTAACCTGCGGGCCGAGCGACTATGCTCGTGCTCAGGTTTCGGTGCCAGTAGGTCACCTGTCGAGAGCTATCTGGAGTGACTCGGGCAGGAGCTGGAATCGCGAGCCGAGTGATTATACTCAGACTCGAGCCTTCGTGCCGGCGGGTCGCTTGTCGAGAGCGATCTGGAGTGACCCAGGCAAGAGCCTGACCTGCAGGCTGAGCGACTATGCTCGTGCTCAGGTTTCGGTGTCGGCGGGTCGCTTGTCGAGAGCGATCTAGAGCGACCTAGGCAGGAGTTGGAATCGCGAGCTGAGTGACTATTATCTAGATGTCGGTTCATGCCATCATGCCACGTGGCGGGCCGAGCGAAGCGTCACTTCAGCCTGGCGGGAAACTTTTTATTTAAATGGCCTTCGACGGTGGTCCTCGGGCGATGGGACGCTTTTGGCGTGGGCTCCGAGGTAGGCAAATCTGGCAGATCTGAGGGGTTGTGACGGGTCTTAAATGTGGCGATTGTTTCTCTCCTTGGGAAACCCCAACCGCCGCCCCGTTGTGGTTAGTCTGCCTTTTATAAACCCTCCCCTGTGTGGTTATCATCACATTTGCCTTCAACCCCCCGTCCTGCGCCTCGGCTTCCTTCTTGCAACTCGACCGTCCTTCCTGCTTCATCCTTCATCCCGCGCCCCAGCTTTTGCTTGCAATTTTGAGGTCAAGATGTCTCCGTCATCGTCTTTGTCGTTGTCTTCATCTCCTTCCCCTTCTCCTCCTCCTTCTTCTTCTTCTTTTTCTGGGGTTCCCAGGACGAGGTGGTCTGTGTGTCTTCGGGTAGTGCCTCCTCAGAGGCCTCAAGGAGTTCGGCCACGCTTAAAGCTCTCAAGTCGTGGCATGATGTGGACTTGGTGGTGACCGAGGACCTTTTGAGAGTGCTCCAGGATCGCTACCACATCCCGGAGCGTTACGGTCTGCATGTCCCTCAGTCCGAGCAGCGGCCGTATGATCGGTTTCCTGATGGGTTCGAGCTAACCGTGGGGGCGCTTGAGGCGGGGCTGCGGTTCTCGGTGCACCCTATCATTAGGTACTATCTTTGCCTTTGGGGGATCTCACCCTCCCAGGTGTCACCAAACTCATGGCGGTACCTGGTGGCCTTCATCTGGGAGTGTCGGGGGGTTGGGATCAAGCCGTCCCGGGCCCTCTTTTTGACTTGCTTTTGCTTGGGTAGGGGGCCAGGCGGGTACTACCTGATCGCCCGTAGCAGTTTTAAGATTAGTGGTGTGCCTTCCAACAACAAGGGTTGGAAAAGGCGTTTCTTCTTCATTAGCTACAGCGAAGAGTGGGGCTTCAGCACTAGGTGGGCCTTTCGGACCATCGATAACGCCCCCCCCCGACGCTCTCCGATGGGGAAACTGCAATCGTGGATCGACTGAGGGGTATCCTGTCCTCCTCTTGGGCAATTAAGGAGATGACCGAGGGGGGAATGGTTGAAGCAGAGATGAGCCCCACCACTAGGGGTATGGCCATTTGCTTATAATGGCTTGTTCGCTTGTCCTGACTTATCTAACCAACTAGTCTTCTTTTGCAGTGATGGTGGATCTTCGTTCGGTGAAGAAGATAGCCAGCATCAAGGCTGTCGTGCCCCCATCTCAGGACGGAGAGGGCTCTGGAGGTAGGGAGCCCTCACAGGAGGGCACTCCAAAGAGGGCGTCGGCGTCTCCGGTAGAGGGGCGCCCTCTGAAGAGGACGAAGGCTTTGGCTCGGAAAACACCCGCGAGCCCCGCCACTTGCTCGAGCGCCATCCTGGGATTGCTCGAGGCCGCCCCCCAGGGTGAGGGCTCGGGGGGCGTGTAGGGGAAGGGATCGGCCGGGTCGTCCGTTGGCGACCCTTCCAAGAGGGCGTTGTTGCACCCATTACTGATACGGGAGTTGTGTTACGTCCACTCCTAGGCCAGCGGTGAGCAGTACTAGGCTTCAAGTATAGCCGATCTCCCAGTCGGGGAATCAGGGGCCCCCTATGCCGCCCGGTGGTCGACCCTTAGGGCCGATAGTCGCATCTGGGGCGACAGGTCTACAACTCAGGAGTTCCTCCGGGGGGCGCTCCACCCATCCGTAGCTAAGGATCTACATAGCTCCCATTCCAAAGAGCTAGCAAGGTGGGCGACCAAGTCGCTCGTCTGGGTAAGTGGTGGCTTCCTTTTCCTATTTAACCCCTTTCTACCCGGGTGTTAACACCGACCTTCACACAGAGTCAACACTATGGCATGGCGTTGGTCGATCGGTTCCTCGATGCCGAGCGCATGATTGGGCACCAGTTGGAGGTCGACGCTGCCCTCCGGAAGGAGAACCTGGAACTGAGGGCCCGGGGGGGGGTCAAAGGCCATTGCCGTTGCCGCGGCCGAGGAGTGCGCCTCGGCACTGGGTGAGGAGGTGGCTCATTTGAAGACTGAGCTGGAAGAAAGCCGATCACACATCCAATCATTGGATGACGAGCTACTGACCCTTTCCCATGACGTCGAGACCGCCAGGTCCACTGCCTAGGGCGCCGAGGAGGTCTTGAAGGAGGAGCGGCTAGGGCTGCCCAAAAGGATTGAGGAGGTGATCGCAGGGCATAAGGCGTCTGTCGAGTTCGAACATGGCCTGGTGCGGTCGAGACAGGCCACGTACGAGTACAGGTACCGGGTGGCCTGCGCTCGCTTCCGGGCAAAGTACCCGGACCTGGAGCTTGAGTCGAATTCCTTTGCCGACAATCTGGCAGACCAGAACGTCGATATGTCGATGAGCGTCCCCTTCGATGATGGCCCCGAGACTCCCCCCCCCACCCCCTGAGCTAGGGGCTGTGTTTCCCCTCCTTCGATGATGGATCCCCCTTTTTTGCTAATCGGGTTTGGGGGATGTCCTGTTAGGAAATCTTTGGGGCGACATCATATGCACAGCGGAAGAACAAGATAAATAAAATCCCCGATTCCCAAAGAGATGTTAGTCGTCGTGCGAAGATTGGTGCGCAAAATCCGTGAAACTGAAAAACTGCATATAGAATAGATTGTGTTACCTAGGGAGATCGTATATCCATGTTTCCTTGCAGATCCTTAGGAGAGGGTGAAGGAGGCCAAGCGTCCTCCTCTCTAGCGGTGATCCACATAGCAAGGCTGCGATGATGCTCCTCAAAACTCCAAGCCTGCTCTGAGGTGGAGATGGGAAGGAGAATAGGAAAGGCAAGCAAAAGCTCTAGCCTATGAGGCTTTGAATCCCTCTTATTTATAGAGGTCCCCTGTCAAACCCTAATAGATCCTCCCCTAGTGGGTATTGGATCTGCATCCAATAACCCAAGCCTTTTAGATTAGTGGATCTCTATCCAATAATCTCTCAACGACTCTTATTGGATCTCGTCCATGGGATCCAATAATTCAGGGGCTTATTGGATATCCAATAAGACAAGGGCTCCGTCGGATATCTCATATTCGAACCTCTACTCATCGTAATGCCTACCATATGTGTGTGACCCTCTAGGCCCAATATCGAGCTGACCGTATATCGAGCATAGTGCTGTCAGACCCATACGGTTTCTACTCGAGTCTCGCTCTAATCGGATTCTCCCGGAGAACTCTTTTCTCTCAACCCGAATGACCATGGCCAGGGATTTGTCTGAGCAAGAACACATGGGATATTCCTCTCATGACGCCGAGAGTGGATGATCCTCTATCGACACTCAATAGCCCTCGTAAGGTCGACTACCACTCCCAATGACCAGCTGTACTAGATTTGGGATAGCCAAACCTATAAGTCTGGTATCAAAGAGTGGAGCACTCATACAGGACATCCTTGGTGTCTCAAGTCTAAGGACTATATATACCACTAGGACTACGAAATCGCTGTCTGATAATAAGGCATCATCAACCATCCAGCATTCCGTAAGCGGATCAATCAGTGAACTCATTCTCCAATGAGCACCTGTACTATATCCCTAGTGTCCCTACACGAGCAGCTATGAGACCAGCTGCATCCATCATATGGATGGGTATACAACACACCAGTCTGTCCGGTTATCACGATGTCTCTCTCGAGTATCCTATGACCGAGATTATTTAGGATATATGTTTAAAGGTGAATTGATCTCATTTTCATGATCTCATCATGATCCGATTCCCATTGCACAAATCCAAGGACATCACAATATATATGTGCATATATGCAATAGTTATAAAGTGATATATGCCAAAATATAATAAGCAAAAAGATTCTGTATCAAGTTACACGTGCCATCACTCACGTGATTGGCTTGTTGGGCACCTATGACTAGCATGTCCTGCCTGACCTCTTCATGTAATGCCTTTTATGCCAAGAAGTGTTTTCATTTTGAGATTCTGCCTTGGTTTTTTTCTGGTCGTATGTGCGTGTGCTTCACATGTCTTCTCCACACCCCGACCCACCTTTCTCACGGGTAGAACTTCTTTCGGTTTACTGCGTTCCAAGTTCTTGGTAGGGGGCTTCCCTCCATGGTTTTGAGTCGGTAGGTCTCCTCTTGGACCACGTCGTAGACCCGATATGGGCCTTCCCAGTTATGCGCAAGTTTTCCCCTTGCTCGGGTCGGGTCGCTCACCTCTGCCCTTCGGAGGATGAGGTCCTTGACTTTGATCGACCATGGGCGGACTTTACGGTTGTACACCTGGGCTGTTGCCTTCTTGTATGCCAAGGTACGTAGATGCGCCTTGGCTCTCTTTTCTTCGAGGAGGTCTAAGTTTGCTTGGAGGCCCTACTCGGAAGCCCTTTGTTCGTAATTGGAGGTGCGCAGGGTCGGGAACACCATCTCAGGCGGAAGGACCGCTTCGGTCCCATACGTGAGGCTGAACAGGGACTCCCCCGAGGCAGTTTTGAGAGTCATCCGCATTGCCCATAAGACGCTAGGAAGCTCCTCTACCCAAGCTCCGTGCGCACCCGAGATCTTCCTCTTGAGGCCTTCCAAAATTGCCCGATTCATTACCTCGGTTTGGCCATTGGTCTAGGGGTGTGCGATAGAGCTGAACTTCAACTAGATCCCATATGATTGGCAATAGGCCTTGAACTTAGCACTGTTGAATTGAGCCCCGTTATCGGTGATGATAGCCTTCGGGATCTCGAACCGGGTGATTATGTTCTTCCATGTGAAGCTTTGGACTTGCTTCTCGGTAATGGCGGCCAAGGGTTCGGCTTCGACCCACTTTGTGAAGTAGTCGATGCTGACTATAAGAAAGCATCGTTGTCCCGACGTTGGAGGGAAAGGTCTGAGAAGATCAAGCCCCCATTGGGCGAAGGGCCAGGTCGCATCCATCGGGGTAAGGGGAACCGCCGACTGGTGTGGCAATCGGGCATGCCTCTGGCATTATGGGCACTACTGTACATATGACGAGGCGTCTCAGTGCATGGTTGGCCAGTAGTATCCCTGCTGAAGAATCTTGAAGGCCAAGGTTCATCCCCCGATGTGCTCCCAATAGATCCCCTCATGGAGCTCGGCGAGGACCGTCTTAACTTCTGATGGGGGGAGGCAGCGTAAGAGAGGTTGAGAGAAGGCCCTTCGGTATAGCCTCCCACCGACGACGTAGTACTGGGCTTGGGTTTGCCTCAATCGTCTCGCGGCCGCTGAGTCGTCGGGCTACCTTCTGTCCATCTTGAAGCGGAGGATTTCCTCCATCCAGTTAGGTATTAGACTTGTTTCGGCGACCTCGTGAGTCACCACCGTCGGTGCCGTTATGGCCTCAATCGTTGGGATTGACGCAGGGTCATGGGCGGAGGCCGACCTGGCTAATGCGTCTGCCCGAATGTTCTGCACCCGAGGTATTCTAGCGATTGAGAAACGGTTGAAGCGGTGTGCGAGTCGCTTCGCCTCCATGAGATATAAAGCCATCATTGGGTCGCGGGCTTCGTAGCTCCCATTGACGTGTCCTGTCACCAACTAGGAGTCGTTGAAAACCTCAAGGTTGTTAACATGCATCTCCAGAGTGAGGCGCAGGCCGTGGAGCAATGCCTTGTACTCGGCCTCGTTGTTGGTATCTCAGAATTGTAATTGGAGCAACCTCTCGTAGGTTTCTCCCGACGGGCCCTTGAGGATAAGCCCAATACTGGCCGCTCCAATAGTGGACAAACCATCCACGTGCAGGGTCCATGTGTTCCGGTTGTTGTCTTGCCACACGTCAAGGTCTTCAGGGGTTAGCTCGGAAATGAAATCAGCCAATACCTGAGCTTTGATGGCGGTCCTAGGGGAGTACTGAATGTCGAATTCGCTGAGCTCGATCGACCATCGCAGCATGCGACCTACCGTGTCGAAGTTGGAAAGGATCTGTTGTAGCGGCTGGTCGGTGATCACTTTGATCGTGTGGGCTTGGAAGTAGGGCCGCAACTTTCAGGCCGTCTTCATGAGGGCAAGAGCCAACCTCTCGATCGGGGGGTACCGCACCTCAGGCCCGACGAGGATATGGTTGACATAATATATGAGTTGCTGAGTAGGCGACACCTCCCGGACTAACACCGAGTCGACTGCTTGTGGCAAGGCTGCCAAGTAGAGACTAAGGGTTTCGCCCGATTCAGGCGAGGCGAGTCGGGGCAAGCGAGCGAGTCACGACTTTAGCTTTTGGAAGGCTTCCTCACACTCCGAGGTCCACGTAAAGTTGTCAGGATGTCGTAGAGCCCAAAAAAAGGGGAGGCGCTTGTCGCCTGATTGCGACACGAACTTGTTGAGCGCTGTCATCCTCCCGGCAAGTCGATGTACCTCCTTGACCGAGCGGGGGGAGTGCATCTCGGCTATGGCCCGAACCTTTTCCGGGTTGGTGTCTATCCCCCTTTGGTGAATGATAAAGCCGAGAAACCTCCCCGAGCTGACTCCGAAGATGCACTTCGCAGGATTTAGACGCATGTTGAATCATCGAAGCATCTGGAATGTCTCCACCAGGTCGGTTAGGTGTGCACTTGCGGCCTTGCTCTTTACGATCATGTCATCTACGTATACTTCCATATTCCTCCCGAGTTGGTGTTTAAAAAGTTTGTCGACCATCCTTTGGTAGGTCACGCTAGCGTTTTTTAGGTCGAAGGGCATTACTTTGTAACAGTACGCTCCTTTGTGGGTGACGAAGGCTGTGTCCTCTTGATCCTGAGTCGCCATTCGGATTTGGTTGTAGCTAGAGAATGCATCCATGAATGTAAGGAGCTCATGGCCCGCGGTGGCATCTACCAATTGATCCACCCTAGGGATCGGATAGCAGTCCTTGGGGCATGCCCGGTTGAGATCGGTGTAATCAACACACATCCTCCAGCTTTCATTAGATTTCTTAACGAGGGCTACATTCGACAGCCACCGAGGGTATTGGACCTCGGTAATAAATCCGGTCTTTTTAAGGCGGTCGACCTCGTCACCGATCGCCTTCGACCGGTCGGGAGCAAACTTCCTCGGCCTTTGTCTCACCGGCCTAGCCCCGGGGTCGATGTTGAGCCAGTGTTGGGCCACTTCCAGGCTGATCCCGGGCATCTCCTCGAGGGACCATGCGAACATATCGGCGTTTGGTAGAACCCTTGTAGATTCTAAACTTGGGGTTGATCTCTTTAGGGGATCGGCCTCCTTGGAACTCTATAGGGGTTCCTCCCTCCAAGTTGCTGCTCAAAGGCTGCAGAAAAGATTCATCTATTGCTTAAGAAAAGAGGAGGAATACATGGCTATTTATAGGGCTTCTAAACCCTAACTCATAATAGGACTCCTACTTAAGACTTTTACTTCTAACCAACTCCTAATATGACTCCTACTCAAGACTCCTATTCCCTTACAACTCCTAATTCTTCTCTAAGAAAAAACCTCCTAACCCTAGCCGGCCTCTTAATCTCTTTAATAGGGGTCGGCTTAGGTAGGTTTTATATGAATGTCCCTCTCAATTAGGACTCTTCTAGCTAGAGTCCTAACATACCTGCCCTCTTCAAATCAACCTTGTCCTCAAGGCTGAGATTCCATGAACTCAGAGAACCGGGTCTTCAGCTCCTCATATGGTTCTCATGTGGCGTCTTTAAGTGGTAAATTATTCCAATGCACTAGTACTTCAGTAGAGGGATGTCGGCGATGCATCACGATCCTACGATCGAGGATGGCTTGTGGTTGAGCATAAATAACTCCATCCTCAGTGGTGTTGGGCAGTTGGATCTGGGGTGACTCGTGTTCTCCCAATTTGGGCTTCAGGCATGACACGTGAAAGATAGGATGAATTTTGGCATCCTCAGGTAATTTAAGTCTATACGCCACTGCTCCAATATACTCTATGATCTGATAGGGCCCAAAAAATCATGGAGATAGCTTCATGGAGGCTCGAGTGTTGATGGAGAGTTGCTTATATGGTTGTATGTGAAGATAAACCCAATCTCCTACTGAAAATTCTCTTTCGCTTCGTCGTGTGTCGGCTTGCTGCTTCATTCTGGCTTGAGCTATAGAGAGATTATCTTTTAACAGTTGTAGGAGTTTGTCTCTATCAATCAATTCTTGTTCAACCTGATCTACCTTGGCCGAGCCAATTACATACTTTGGAATTGCTAGTCATAGGTGCCCAGCAAGCCAATCACATGAGTGATGGCACGTGTGACTTGATACAGAATCTTTTAGCTTATTATATTTTGACGTATATCACTTTATAACTATTACATAAAAGCATATATATATTATGATGTCCTTGGATTTGTGCAATGGGAATCAGATCGTGATGAGATCACGATAATGAGATCGATTCACCTTTAAACACATATCCTAAATAATCCCGGTCATAGGTTACTCGAGAGGGACATCGTGATAATCGGATAGACTGATGTACTGTATACCCGTCCATATGATGGATGCAGCTGATCTCATAGCTGCTCATGTAGGGACACTAGGGATACAGTACAGGTGCTCATTGGAGAATGAGTTCACTGATTGATCCGCTTACGGAATGCTGGATGGTTGATGATGGCTTATTGTCAGATAGCGATTCCGTAGTCCTAGTGGTGTATTTGGTCCTTAGACTTGAGACACCAAGGATGTCTTGTATGAGTGCTCCACTCTTTGATACCAGAGTTATAGGTTTGGCTGTCCAAGATCTAGTACAGTTGGTCATTGGGAGTGGTAGTCAACCTTACGAGGACTAGTGAGTGTCGATAAAGGATCATCCACTCTCGGCATCATGAGAGGAATATCCCATGTGTTCTTGCTCAGACAAATCCCTGGCCAAGGTCATTCAGGTTGAGAGAGAAAGAGTTCTTCGGGAGAATCCGATTAGAGCGAGACTCGAGTAGAAACCATATGGGTCTGATAGCACCATGCTCGATATACGGTCTCTGGGATATTAGATGGATGAGGGACTATAGGTACACGGTAACTGAGGACAGACAGGTCCAATGGATTGGATTCCCCTGTATCGTCTAGGGACTACGACATAGTGGCCTAGTATGTCCGTAGTCGATGAGTCGAGTGAATTATTACAGAGATAATAATTCATTGAGTTAGAAGAAGTTCTGACAGGTATGACTCACGGCCAGCTCGATATTGGGCCTAGAGGGTCACACACATATGGTAGGCATTGCGATGAGTAGAGGTTCGGATATGAGATATCCGATGGAGCACTTGTCTTATTGGATGCAGATCCAATACCCACTAGGGGAGGACCCATTAGGGTTTGATAGAGGGCCTCTATAAATAGGAGGGATTCAGAGCCTCATAAGCTAGAGCCTTTGTTTGCCTTTCCTATTCTCCTCTCCCTCTCCACCTCAGAGCAGGCCTAGAGTTTTGAGGAGTGTCGTCGCAACCCTACTGTGTGGATCACCGCTAGAGAGGAGGACGCTTGACCTCCTTCACCCTCTCCTAAGGATCTGCAAGGAAATAGGGATATACGATCTCCCTAGGTAACACAATCTACTTTATACGCAGTTTTAAGTTTCGCGGATTTTGCGCACCAATCTTCGCACGACGACGAACATCTTTTTGGGAATCGGGGATTTTGTTTTCTTGTTCTTCTGCTACGCATGTGATGTCGCCCCCAAGATTTCCCAATAGGAATCACAGGGGCCGGTCGACCATACAATGCTTCATAAGGGGCACATTTTGTAGATGAATGATATGTAGTATTATACCATCATTCGGCCCAGGGAAGCCATTTTGCCCACTCTTTTGGTCGATCGCTAGCGAAACACCGAAGGTACATCTTTAAACGCCTGTTTACCACCTCTGTTTGGCCGTTAGTTTATGGATGATACGATGTGCTCATCTTGAGTTTGGTGCCTTGTAACTGGAATAACTCGGTCCAAAATTTACTAGTGAAGATCCTATCACGATCACTTATAATGGACCTTGGCATCCCGTGCAGTTTAACAATATTTCCTATGAAAACTTGGGCAATACTAGCAGTAGTGTAGGGACTTCTCACAGCACAAAAATGAGCATATTTCGTAAGTCGATCAACCACCACGAGAATTATGCTTTTACCTTTGGCAGGTGGCAGCCCTTCAATGAAGTCCATGGAGATGTCAGTCCACACCGAGTCTGGTATAGGTAGTGGTTGTAGTTTCCCTGGATTTGCCACAGTTTCACCCTTGTGCTATTGACATACATCACATTGTGCCACATATTCAGCAATAATTTTTTTCATCCCTCTCCAATAAAAATTTTGCTTCACTCTTTTGTAGGTTCTTAGGAATCCAAAGTGCCCTGCTGAAGGTATGGAGTGCATTTCATGCAGGATGATTGTGATACAAGGGGAGTCAGGTATAAGCACAATACGACCTTTGTAGCGTAGATCCCTCGAATCCCAAGTGTAGTGGGCTATTGCACTTGGATCCTCCTCCAATTTTTTTATAATGTTGCTGATCTCTGGATCCTTCTTCCATTTTTCCCTAATGTCCACGAGGAGACTAGTGGTAGGAAGGGAGATGGCTGAAACCTTAGCTTGCTCAGGTAGCCGTGAGAGTGCATCTGCAACAACGTTTTCTTTCCCCTTTTTATAAATAATTTCATAATCAAATCCAAGAAGTTTGGTTACCCATTTTTGTTGCTCAGGGGATGATATCTTTTACTCCAAAAAATACTTGAGGCTTTTATGGTCGATTTTAATTTGAAATCGTCGGCTGATCAGATAGGGTCTCCACCTCATTACTGCGTGTATAATGGCGAGCATCTCCTTATCATATACTGACATGTTTTGATGGGAGGGAGATAATGTCTTACTAGTGTATGCGAGTGGTCGACCATCTATAATAAATCTTCATTCGATAAGTGGCTATCTATGAACTCTTATATTCCTACCTTGTATTTGGTACCTTATTTGTTTAAAACTATCCTCTTTCATCATGGATATGTTAGTCGCTTGCTAAGCCCTATATGGCTGATGATATGTCTTTTTTCAGTAGAGAAGTGAGTGGTGCACTGATCTTCCCATAGTCCTTAACAAATTTTCGGTTGTAGCCTATTAGTCCAAGGAATCCGCGTAGTAATTTCACGTTTGTAGGTTTCGGCCAGCCTTGCATTGTCTCAATTTTTGTTAGGTCTACCGCCACTCCTTCTTCTGATATTATGTGCCCAAGGTACTCCACTTTTTGCTGGAGAAAGCTACACTTTGGTTGCTTAACAAAAAGAGTGTTCTCCCGAAGGATCGTCAGAACAATCCGTAAATGCTGAAAGTGAGTCTCTAAATGAGAATATCATCGAAAAATACTAGCACAAATTTGCGAAGAAAGCTCTGAAAAATATCGTTCATGAGACTTTGAAAGGTTGAAGGAGCATTAGTGAGTCCAAAAGGCATTACCAAGAATTCATAATGACCATCATGTATGCGGAATGCAGTTTTTGGAATGTCATCTTCACATACCCGAATTTGGTGATAATCGGATCGGAGGTCCAACTTCGTGAAGACTCGAGCTCCTTTTAATTCATCAAGAAGTTCATCCACCATTGGTATTGGGTACTTGTTCTTGACGGTGATGCCATTTAAAGCTCGATAGTCGATGCACATCCGCCAAGTTCCGTCCTTCTTGCGTACAAGTAGCACTGGTGAGGAATAGGGGCTGCAACTTAGCCGAATCACCCCTGTTTCAAGCATCTCCTTTACGATCTTTTCAATTTCATCTTTTTGGAGGTGAGAATATCAGTATGGTCGAGTGTTCATTGGTGGCTTGCCCGGAAGGATTGGAATTCGATGGTCATGTTGTCGAGAAGGAGGAAGACCGCATGGTTCAGCAAAAATGTCGGCAAATTCAGTAAGCAATTGGGCAAGATTTTGATCTTCAATTTCTATTTTCTTCCCCTCTGGTTGCTGCTGGAGGTGCATCAAAAAACCACCATTTACCTTGTGTAAAACTTTCTCCATTCGTTGGGTCGAAACCGTGGTAACGTTGCTTCCGCGCTTCCAGCGTAGGATGATCTGTTTGCCCTTACAGTAGAATTTCATAATTAATTTAGAAAAGTTCTAAGAGACATCACCTAGTGTAGTCAGCCATTCTATACCAAGCACTGCCTCATAGTCATCGAGTGGTAAGAGGAAGAAATCGGTGATAATTTCTTGGTCTTGCAGTAATAGTTTCACCTGCGGGCATCTTTGGTCACACTTTAGGATTTTGCCGTCGGCCACCTTTACATCAAACTTGCTGCAACCTTCAATATGCAGTGTCATCCGAGCAGCAACCTTACTATTCAGAAAGTTATTAGTGCTGCCTGTGTCGATGAGAACAGTAATCGGCTATTGTTTGAGAAGGCCTCCAACTTTCATTGTTTGCGGGTTTGAGTAGCCGGCTAGCGCGTGTACCGTAATATTGGTCGGTTGTGGCTCTTCTTTCATATCTTCTATTTCATATTCAAAGCTCTCTTCTGGACGTTCAATGACCTCTTCTTCTACTGGTTCAATCATAAGAAGTCTCCCTTTTCTACAGCGATGCTCGTGGCTCCACAGCTCATCGCAATGCCAACAAAACCCCTTCACATATTGCTCCCGAAGTTCTTCTCTTGTTAACCTTTTTGGTGTAGGGACTCAGTTGATAGTAGGGGGGGTTGAAGGCTTTAGTATTGTAGGTCGAGGAGTGATCCTAGTCCTCCGGGCTTCATGGTTCAATCGCTCCTCTTGAAGTCGTGCGAAAGAGATGGCTGCCATAAGCGTGTATGGTTGTCGCGCCTTAACTTCTCCCCGGATCTCCGGCTTTAAGCCCTCAATAAAGGTCCCCAATCGCTATTTTTCAGACCAATCATGAGTTTGATTAGATAACCTTTCAAACCTAGTTTGGTACTCCTGAATGGTGGAGGTTTATCGGATCTTTGCTAGTTGTCCGTCAATGTTCTCGTAATAAGTTAGTCTGAAGCGGATCAGTAGTCCTTCTTTGAATTGTCACCATGAAAGAACTCCATAAGTGTGTTCAAACTAGTCAAACCATTGTATGGCATCCCCTTCAAGATGTATAGCTTCAATTTCCACCATGGATGCATCCGCAGTTTTATGGTACCGAAAATATCGCTCCACGCGCGAGATCCAACCACTTGGGTCTCCTTCTTCCCATCTAGGGAAGTCAACTCTCATGCGCGAATAGTTGGGGTCAGTCATAGAGCCTCCCCTCTCTTGGAAGTCATCTCTTTGGGCATGATGTGATTGGTTAGAGCTCTCTCCTTGATGTGATTTCTTCGGGCTTGGTGGTCGGCCCAAACTGAATTCGGTAAGGAGAGTCCGAATCTTATCCTCCATTCATGCCTCAAAGGCTTCAAATTTAGCATTGATTGTCTCCTCAGATGCCATAGTATATGACTCCAAATCTGTGATGTTAAGATCTCTCTTTTGTTGATGGGTTAAAGGCATGTATAGGTTGAGAGAAGTGATGGTTGAAAGGGTTGGTGGATTGGTAGATGTAGGTTGCGGTTTAGGTTTGTTTTGTGACTTTTTTAGGTGCAGTTTGAGGTTGTGGTTTAGTGGAGTTTTAGGGCTGTGGATGAAAGTTTTCGATCTATGGTGGATGGCAGCAAAGGTTTGATAGAAATCAGTGAAAGTTTGCTGTAGAATTGTGTTGTCTTGTAAGAGCAGAATTGTCGTCGAAGAAACAGCGGTTTTTCGATGAAATCTCCACCAAAAATTTGAGAGATTTGAGGAGGGAATTGACAGTAATATCTTAGTTTATATGATAGAGAAAATATTATATCAAGATCAAACAAATAGTGCTATGCGGCTGAAATTCTGCAATGTATCTTTCGTTGTAGATATGAAAACTTTGTGACGAAAAGTTTATGTAGCAATATAGGAAGATTTTTTTTTTTTTGGATTTTTGGATAGGGATAATTAAATTGCAGCAGCAGTAAGGTAGGAAACCAAAACCTGTTGCAATTCATGGGATGATCTGCGGTGGTGGAGATGATGGCGAAATTTGACGACGATCTTTTAAGCAATTGTGGGAATTGCTTTGGGCGGCTGTGGAGGGTTGATGGATGGCTATGGAAGGGTAGCGAGATGCCAAGAACGCTGCTCTGATACCAGGTGGTAGAACCCTTGCAGATTCTAAACTTGGGGTTGATCTCTTTAGGGGATCGGCCTCCTTGGAACTCTATAGGGGTTCCTCCCTCCAAGTTGCTGCTCAAAGACTACATAAAAGATTCATCTATTGCTTAAGAAAAGAGGAGGAATACATGGCTATTTATAGGGCTTCTAAACCCTAACTCCTAATAGGACTCCTACTTAAGACTCTTACTTCTAACCAATTCCTAATAGGACTTCTACTCAAGACTCCTATTCCCTTACAACTCCTAATTCTTCTCTAAGAAAAAACCTCCTAACCCTAGCCGGCCTCTTCATCTCTTTAATAAGGGTCGGCTTAGGTAGGTTTTACATGAATGTCCCTCTCAATTAGGACTCTTCTAGTTAGAGTCCTAACAGCGTTCCTCCTCAGAAAGTCGATGAGGTGGAGCTAGTCTGCTTCGGGGAGTGCAATTCTGACCTTGACGGTCTAGTCAGGTTGGCTCTTTTTTAGGGGCACCTCGGCGAGCCGTTTGGGAGGCTCCAACGGCACTAGTGTTGTGGGTCCTTCACGGGGGTCGGGGACCTGAGCGGGGTGCAATTTTCCCGGGAGAATAACCGTCGTGAGATAGCATCGCCTTGACTCCCCCGGGTCACTTCAGGCCTCTCCGATCCCCACTGAGGTCAGAAACTTAATGGCCCGGTGGTAAGTGGAAACCACCACCTTTAACTTGTTCAGCGTCGGTCGACCGAGGATGATGTTGTCAGCCGAGGGCAAATTGACCACCATAAAGGTGGTTATCATTGTCTTCACTCTCGGTTCCTCCCCAATGGTGACATGGAGGGCCATAGTCCTGAGCGGGGATATAGAATCCCCCGTGAATCCTGTGAGTGTTGACACCATGGGAGTGAGATCTCCCTCGGTCAAGCCTAGCCTTTTGAAGGCGTCGAAGTAAAGAACGTCGACGGAGCTCCCGGCGTCGACCATCACCCTTTTTACTCGAGCATTAGTGACCTAGATGGAGATCATCAATGCATCATTGTGGTGGGAGTGCTCGACTTCTTTGGCCCTGAAGGTGATTTCAGGCTCGAGATCAAGCCGGGGATGCTTCTCGATCGTGCTATGGGCATAGGCTTTTCTCGCCGTAGAGCTGTTGTCGCCGGTCACAGGACCCCCGGAGATAACGTCGATTTGTCTTTCGACGAGTTCCTTGGGGTGCAGAGTGTCGCTTCCCGGGGTTCCTTAAGATAGCGTCTGAGGTGGCCTCTATGGATTAGTCCCTCTATTTGATTCTGGAGGTCATGGCAGTCCTCCATATCATGGCTGTAGTCTCGGTGGAACCTGCAATATTTAGACCAATCCTTGTGAGTGGCCCTCATGGGATGTGGATATCGCAAGAGGCCTTTTTCCCTAATTTGGAGGAAGATCTCGGTGCGGGAGGCTTTCAGAGGAAGAGGCGGGTGCCTCGAGAGTAGCTCTTGTCGATCAGGCCCCCAACGAGGTGGCGCTAGGGTTGCTGAGGTTGTTCCCCAGGATTGTTCCACCCTTGGCCTCTTGCCTTCCGTACGCTTCCCCGCCACCAATGCTTCAACGACAACATATTGGTTGGCATGTTAGAGCATTTCGGAGACGATCACCGATGGCTTCTCAATCAGCGATCAAAAGAACCTCAAAGGCTTCAAACCCATCAGAAATGCCTGCATGATTAGCGAGGGGTGAGCATCCGAGAATCCTCGGATCTCGGTGGCAAAACATGCCACGAACTAAGAAAGCGGTGTTGAATCTTGGATTTTGATGATGAAGTCAATTGTCATTTGTTGTCTAATGTATGTATTGAGATAAGTGTGCAGGATTGACTACGATGAAAGTAAGACATGCAGCAGGAGTTGCGCCGGAGTCATGACAATGATCACGTTGGGAGTTCAAGAGCTCGACGGAAGTTCGGACAGTCGTCGGAGGTTCTGCGGGAACAAATCCGAGAAGTCCAGAAGCTTGCCAAAGGAGCTCATCGGAACTTGCCAAGTGGATCGTCGCAAGTCCAGGAGTTTGCCGGAAGTCCGCAGGAGCATCACCGAGGGTTCGTCGGATGATCGACGGAAGTTCGCCGGAAACTCGCCGGAAGAAGCGATTGACGCACCGGAGCAAGCTACAGAATTTGTCTTAGGAAATAATCGTAGTTAGCACATTGATTAAGTTAGAAATGGGAGGTGATCCCATTAGCTTAATCTTGGGGCAATTGGGCCCCTGAAGAACTCAAATTGGGCCGAATGGATCAACCCATTCGGACCCAGGTTGCTGTGGGAGGTGCAACCGCCCAGGCAGGGAGGTAGCACCGCTCAGGCTATGTCTCCCAGCGAGACTGGGCAGTGCAACCACCCCGGCCAAGAGGTGGCACCGCCCCGGGCTCAGTCTCCGAGCGAGACTGGGCGGTGCAACCTCTTCTGTCAAGAGGTAGCACCGCTAGAGCTCAAGTTTCGAGCTCTGCCAGGCGGTGCAACCTCTCTAGTCAAGCGGTGCAACCGCCTGAGCTCGGTCTTCGAGCTCTGGCAGAGAGGTGCAACCGCCCCTGACAGAGGTGGCACCGCCCAGAGGCTCAGTCTTCGAGCTCTGCCAGGAGGTGCAACCGCCCCAGTCAGGAGGTGCAACCGCCTGATCCCGGAATTCAGGGAATTGACATATTTGAGCTCCAAATTTGAACTGGGTTGGGGCCTATAAATACCCCACCCATTCAGCACTGAAAGCACAGAACACACACTCGAAATCTTGCTGTCTTTCTGTGTTTCTTAGAGCTCAAAACTGCTAGTTCTCCTCTTTCTATTCTTCAAGTTTGAGTTGTAAAGAGAGGAGAGAAAACTTCTGTAAGGGTTGTCTCCTAAGCCCGTCAAAAGGAGTGAATCTGTAAGAGGGTGGTTGGCCTTCGCCTATTGAAGGAAGGCCTCTAGTTGACGTCGGTGACCTCGTCGGTAGAGGAAGCCAAAAGTGGAGTAGGTCAAGATTGACCGAACCACTCTAAATCTCGGTTTGCATTTCCTTTGAGTATTTTACCTTCACTGCAAACTTCTCAATAGCTTACTGCCCTCTGCGATCTTACGAATAAGTTTCTAAGTTCATAATTTTCCGAATCTGCGTTTAGACGTAAATCGGCTTTTCTCGTACGATCATCATATTTCAGTTTACGTTTACGTTTTGATTTCAATCATAACTGCTTACTACCTTCTGCGATCTTACGAACAAGTTTCTAAGTTCAGAACTTTCTAAATCTACACTTAGACATAAATCGTTTTTTATCGAACGAACGCAGCTTTCGTTTTAATTGCTGAAAAATTTCCACTGCACTAATTCACCCCCCCCCCCCTCTTAGTGCTCTCGATCCTAACAATTGGTATCAGAGCCTGGTTAACTCTCAAACGGATTAAAACCCAAGAGAGATAGCTTACGCCGGAAACCAAGAGGGCCATTCTATTACACGTCCACCCATGTTTAATGGGACAGACTACACCTATTGGAAAACCCGAATGAGGATTTTTCTTATTTCTATGGACGTTGAACTTTGGAATCTTGTCGAGAATGGTTTTTCAAAGTCTTCTCTTCCAATGATCGATTGGAATGATTTGGAGAAGAAGGCTTTCGCTCTTAATGAAAGGCTATGAATGCCTTATTTTGCGCACTTGATAAAAACGAGTTTAATCATGTTTCGATTTGTGAAATTGCATTTGATATTTGGCACACACTCGAAGTGACTCATGAAGGCACAAGTAGAGTGAAAGAGTCAAAAATCAATCTTTTGTTACACTCATTCGAACTTTTTCGGATGAAACCGAGTGAGACTATTAGCGACATGTTTACCCGTTTCACGGATGTCGTCAACGGTCTAAAAGGACTCGGAAAAAGTTTTTCGGATTTTGAGCTCGTAAATAAGATTCTAAGATCCCTTCCTAAGAGTTGGGATCCTAAAGTCACTGCTATTCAAGAGGCAAAAGATCTAAACAACTTCCCTCTTGAAGAACTAATTGGGTCATTAATGACCTACGAGATGACTTGCAAAGCTCATGAAGAGCAAGAAGACATCCTTCCAAAGAACAGGAAGGATATGGCACTTAGAACTTTGGAAGACCACTTGAAAGAAAACTCAAGTGATGAGGACTGTAACGATGACTTGACACTTCTAACAAGAAAATTTAAAAAATTCATTAAAAGAAACAAGTTTAAGAATGACACTAAAAATAAACTTGAACCCAAGAAGGACCAAGTTATTTGCTATGAGTGCAAAAAGTCGGGACACTACAAGAGTGATTGTCCCCAAGCCAAAAAGAGAACAACAAAGAAGAAGGCGCTCAAAGCAACATGGGATGATTCGAGCGCGTCCGAAGAAGAGGAGTCCAACACCGAGCAAGTTGCTCATTACACCTTAATGGCCATCGGAGAGGAGGTAACAAATTTATTAGATGCAGATTTATCTTTCGATGAATTATTAAATACCTTCCATGACTTATTTGATGAATGCAAGATTATCAATAGAAAATATAAATTGCTAAAAAAGGAGCATGATAGTCTTACTTGTGATTTTGATAAGTTAAAAACTAAATATCATGATAGTTTAAATTCATGTATCAAATGCCATGATCTAGAAACTCTCCAAAAAGAAAACCTACTACTTAAGGACACCTTGAAGAAATTCGAGGTTGGTAGTAAGTCATTGAACATGATCCTTGCAAACAAGGGTCACATTCCAAAAAGGAGTGGAATTGGATTTGTGAGAAGTCCTCACCTAAATCCAACCACCTTTATAAAAGGCCACATCTTACATGTTCAACACCAAGCCAAATGCAACTTTTGTTGCAAATTTGGACACAAGACGCATTATTGTCCATTCAAGAAAATTAGTCCAAACAAATTGATTTGGGTTCCTAAAGGAACCATGATAAACTCTATGCAACATGATAAACAATGTAGATCTATTTTTTAGGCACCCAAAAGCAAATGGGTACCTAAAAATCATTCTTTCTTGTAGAAACCCACACCATCGCAAGCTAGGAGCAAGAGATGGTACCTTGATAGTGGATGCTCAAGGCATATGACCGGAGATCCATCTCAATTCTCTAAGCTCACTAGCATAGACGAAGGCTATGTCACCTTCGGAGACAACAACAAGGGTAAAATCGTTGGCAAAGGAACCATAGGTAACAAATCTAACTTCTTTATTGAAGATGTTTTGTTAGTTGATGGTTTAAAACATAACCTCTTGAGCATTAGTCAATTATGTGATAAAGGATACATTGTCAAATTCGAATCTAATGCTTGCATCATTGAAAAACCACATAAGAACATGTCTATGATTGCATTAAAACAAAATAACGTATACACTATTGACATCAATGATTTGTGTAATGAAATGTGTTTTGCGGTTATGAATGAGGATGCTTGGCTATGGCATAGAAGATTAGGTCATGCTAGCATGAAACTAATCACTCAAATATCATCTAGAGAACTTGTAAGAGGAATTCCTCATATCAAGTTCATCAAAGATAATGTATGTGATGCTTGCCAATTAGGTAAACAAATTAAGGGTAGTTTCAAAGCTAAGAATCAAATAAGCACCTCTAGGCCCTTACAATTGATCCATATGAACTTATTCGGACCAATCTCTACATCGAGTCTAGGAGGTAGCAAATACGCCTTTGTCACTGTTGATGACTATAGCAGATATACATGGACCTACTTCTTAAAATAGAAAAATGAATGCTTTAGATATTTTACCAAGTTTTGTAAACTTGTTCAACATGAGAAGGGTTCTATGATTTCGTCAATTAGAAGTGATCATGGTGGAGAATTTCAAAACCATGATTTCCAAGAATTCTGTGAACTCAATGGATACAACCATAATTTCTCTACTCCAAGAAATCCTCAACAAAATGGGGTAGTAGAAAGAAAAAATCGAAATCTACAAGAAATGGCAAGAACCATGTTGAATGAACATAGCCTACCCAAATATTTTTGGGCCGAAGCCGTAAACACTGCATGCTATATTTTGAATAGAGTTCTAGTAAGACCCTTACTCACCAAAACTCCTTATGAGTTATGGAATAACAAAAAACCCAATGTCTCATGTTTTAAAGTCTTTGGGTGTAAGTGTTTTATCTTGAATGAAAAGGATAACTTAGGAAAATTCGATGCTAAGTCTGATGAAGGAATCTTTCTTGGTTATTCTTTGGTTTCTAAAGCTTTTCGTATTTTCAATAAAAGAACTTTAATTATTGAAGAATCCATCCATGTTGTTTTCAATGAGATTTCCGAAATTAGGAAAAATGATCTTGATGATGATGTTAATTTTGATTCTTTGAATTTAAACGAAACCCCGTCTCCAACTAGCAACTTGGATGCATCCACTTCCCAGATTTCCTTACCCAAGGATTGGAAGTATGTAGATGCTTATCCTAAGGAGCTAATCTTAGGAGACACATCAAAGGGGGTTCAAACACGATCTTCTCTTAAAAATTTTTGTGCCAACGCCGCTTTTCTCTCCCAAATTGAACCCAAGTGTGTTGACGAAGCCATGAAAGATTATTCATGGATTATCGCAATGCAAGATGAATTAAATCAATTTGAGAGAAATGAGGTGTGGACGCTTGTTCCTAGGCCAAATGACCATTTAGTTATTGGTACTAAATGGGTCTTTAGAAACAAGCAAGATGAAAATGGTATCGTGGTTAGAAACAAGGCTAGATTAGTGGCCAAAGGTTTCAACCAAGAAGAATGTATCGATTACGAAGAAACCTTCGCTCCTGTGGCTCGATTAGAAGCCATAAGGATGCTCCTTGCCTACGCTAGTAGTAATAATTTTAAGTTATTTCAAATGGATGTTAAAAGCGCTTTTCTTAATGGCTTTATTTCCGAAGAAGTCTATGTTGAACAACCTCCTGGATTTGAAAATAATAGTCTCCCTAATCATGTGTTTAGGTTAACTAAAGCTCTCTATGGTTTAAAACAAGCTCCAAGGGCTTGGTATGAGAGACTTAGTTCTTTTCTTATTGAAAATAATTTCATAAAAGACAAGGTTGATACTACATTATTCATCAAGAACTTTGAAAATAATTTTCTCATTGTTCAAATTTATGTTGATGATATTATCTTTGGTTCTACGAATGAATCTCTTTATGAATCTTTTGCTAAAACTATGAGTCTTGAATTCGAAATGAGTCTAATGGGAGAGTTAACATTCTTCTTAGGTCTACAAATTAAACAACTAAGCAATGGCATCTTTATTAGTCAAACTAAATATGCTATGAGTTTACTAAAAAAGTTTAATATGAATAACTCAAAAGCTATTAACACTCCTATGAGCACCTCCATTAAGTTAGAAATTGATGAAAGTGGAGAAAACTTCGATCAAAAAACTTATAGGGGTATGATAGGAAGTTTACTTTACCTCACTGCAACTAGACCAGATATCATGTTCAGTATAGGACTTTGTGCTAGATTTCAATCAAACCCTAAGATATCTCATCTCAAAGCAGTTAAAAGAATACTCAGATATCTTAATGGTACCACAAATCTAGGATTATGGTACCCAAAATCAGAGAATCTTGAGTTAATTGCTTATGCTGATGCAGACTTCGCTGGCTGTAGACAAGATAGAAAAAGCACATCAGGAACATGTCAATTCTTAGGACATGCCCTTGTTTCCTGGTCATCTAAAAAACAAAACTCGATTGCACTATCAACAACCGAAGCTGAATATATTGCAGCAAGTGCATGCTGTGCACAAGTTGTTTGGATGAAAAACACCTTAGAAGATTATAAAGTTCATCTTAAAAATATTCCCATTAAATGTGATAACACAAGTGCAATATGCTTAACAAAGAACCCTATACAACACTCAAGAACAAAACAGATTGATATCAGACATCACTTTATACGAGATCATGTTACGAATCATGATGTAATCATAGAGTTCATTGATACGAAACATCAACTAGCTGATATCTTTACCAAACCTCTAAGTGAAGAACAATTTGATTTCATAAGAAGAGAATTAGGAATGTTGATGTGTCCGAATACTTAAACTAGTTAAAATTATTTTTCAGACTTTATTAATGATCAAAACACTTGATTAGTATTATATGCCTTGGTATCACTTGATCAAATAACATGTTGGAAATTATGTGTCAAATATAAAAATGTTTTTTGAAAATCAGTAGCTTACTCATATCCGAATGCATGAAAGAGGTTATTTTCGGATTTACTTAACAATTTGAATGCTAAAAATCGGATTTTCCTGTACACTCTTATGAAATTTTTTTTTGAAAAATGAGTTTCCTTCTTTATACACAAAGAATTATAACATACAAGGAGAAGAGGTATTCAAAGTATTATATGTGTCATGCCTTCCTTTATATGCTTATATTGTTCTCCTAGAATCACATCTACCATGCTTTTTGTTGATGACAAAGGGGGAGAAATATATGAATTGATATGTTGATATGGTTGATGCTGATATGTTTACTAATGATGATATGGTTGCTATCACTGATGCTGATATGTTTGCTATCACTAATGATGATATGGTTGCTATCACTAATGATGATATGTTTACTAATGATGATATGGTTGCTATCATTGATGCTGATATGTTTGCTATCACTAATGATGATATGGTTGCTATCACTGATGCTGATATGTTTGCTATCACTAATGATGATATGGGTGCTATCACTGATTGCTATCACTGATGCTATGATTAGGCTATACTTGCATCACCAAGAAATATAGGATTGCTATCATTGCAATATGCCCTGTATCAAGATATCAAACAAAAATTTGCATCGTACGAGCTGATATCTTACCATGTGATGCAATGCTACACTTGCTAAATATTCGAAATGTGTACATCATGTAATGATATCTTGCTTCACAGCTTTACATGTCGATATCTTACAAAATAATGAATTGCTACAATTACCATCATTCAAACTTGTTATATTTGAAAATGTATGTCAAGCCTTGACATCATCTTCAAAGAAATACATCATGATAGGAATCATGATGGGAATATGTCTCTTGAATTTATAAAGTTTTTAAATTTAAGAAGTATGGCATATAAACAGGGGGAGTTAAGGTTAACTCCATTATCAATTGATTGTCATAATAAAAAAGAGGGAGATTGTTGAATCTCGGATTTTGATGATGAAGTCAATTGTCATTTGTTGTCTAATGTATGTGTTGAGATAAGTGTGCAGGATTGACTACAATGAAAGTAAGACATGCAGCAGGAGTTGCGCCGGAGTCATGACAATGATCACGTTGGGAGTTCGAGAGCTCGACGGAAGTTCGGACAGTCGTCGGAGGTTCTGTGGGAACAAATCCGAGAAGTCCAGAAGCTTGCCAAAGGAGCTCATCGGAACTTGCCAAGTGGATCGTCACAAGTCCAGGAGTTTGCCGGAAGTCCGCAGGAACATCACCGAGGGTTCGTCGGATGATCGACGGAAGTTCGCCGGAAACTCGCCGGAAGAAGCGATTGACGCACCGGAGCAAGCTGCAGAATTTATCTTAGGAAATAATCGTAGTTAGCACATTGATTAAGTTAGAAATGGGAGGTGATCCCATTAGCTTAATCTTGGGGCAATTGGGCCCTTGAAGAACTCAAATTGGGCCGAATGGATCAACCCATTCGGACCCAAGTTGCTGTGGGAGGTGCAACCGCCCAGGCAGGGAGGTAGCACCCGCCAGGCTATGTCTCCCAGCGAGACTGGGCGATGCAACCGCCCCAGCCAAGAGGTGGCACCGCCCCGGGCTCAGTCTCCGAGCGAGACTGGGCGGTGCAACCTCTTCTGTCAAGAGGTAGCACCGCCAGAGCTCAAGTTTCGAGCTCTGCCAGGCGGTGCAACCTCTCCAGTCAGGCGGTGCAACCGCCTGAGCTCGGTCTTCAAGCTCTGGCAGAGAGGTGCAACCGCCCCTGACAGAGGTGGCACCGCCCAGAGGCTCAGTCTTCGAGCTCTGCCAGGCGGTGCAACCGCCCCAGTCAGGAGGTGCAACCGCCTGATCCCAGAATTCAGGGAATTGACAGATTTGAGCTCCAAATTTGAACTGGGTTGGGGCCTATAAATACCCCACCCATTCAACATTGAAAGCATAGAACACACACTCGAAATCTTACTGTCTTTCTGTGTTTCTTAGAGCTCAAAACTGCTAGTTCTCCTCTTTCTATTCTTCAAGTTTGAGTTGTAAAGAGAGGAGAGAAAACTTCTGTAAGGGTTGTCTCCTAAGCCCGTCAAAAGGAGTGAATCTGTAAGAGGGTGGTTGGCCTTCGCCTATTGAAGGAAGGCCTCTAGTTGACGTCGATGACCTCGTCGGTGGAGGAAGCCAAAAGTGGAGTAGGTCAAGATTGACCGAACCACTCTAAATCTCGGTTTGCATTTCCTTTGAGTATTTTACCTTCACTGCAAACTTCTCAATAGCTTACTGCCCTCTGCGATCTTATGAATAAGTTTCTAAGTTCAGAATTTTTCGAATCTGCGTTTAGACGTAAATCGGCTTTTCTCGTACGATCATCATATTTTAGTTTACGTTTACGTTTTGATTTCAATCATAACTGCTTACTGCCTTCTGCGATCTTACGAACAAGTTTCTAAGTTTAGAACTTTCTAAATCTGCACTTAGACGTAAATCGTTTTTTATCGAACGAACGCAACTTTCGTTTTAATCGCTGAAAAATTTCCGCTGCACTAATTCACCCCCCCCCCCCCCCCCCCCCCCCCCTCTTAGTGCTCTCGATCCTAACAAGCGGGTCATCTTCGCACTGGGATAACACAAGCAGGGTGGCCATGGAAGGCCTAGGTCGCACACTAGCGAGGAAGTTCTATTTGAACTCCTTGGCAAGCTAGTCGAATGATGAGACCGAGGATCGACGTGGCCGGCTGAACCATGCTCGCGCCAGTCCCCTTAGGGTGGTCGGAAATGCCCAGCACATTAATGCATTGGAGGTGCCGTAGAGGGCCATCTGAGCCCGGAATGAAGAAACGTGCTCCGCGGGATCGGAGCCGCCGTCATATGCCTCTAATTCCGGCAGCTTAAAGTTGAGGGGTATTGGCTTGTCTTGTACTTAATGAGTGAAAGGGGACCCGCCTGAGCCGTCTTCGTTGGACTCACACCACAACTTTCAGAACTCGTGCTGGAATTCGTCCAGACGTTGATTGACCCGGGACAACTGGGCCCTAAGCGAGTCGTCCACTGAATTGGATGATACAGTGTCAGGCTCGAGGTGGGGTAGGGTGACTCGGTAGGTTGCGGGTATATTCTGTCCGATCGGACCTCTTGGGTCCGTCGCTTGATCTCGGGCTTCTCTAGTCCCGACTTGCTCCCCACTCGACCTCTGCCGGGCCGAGTCAGTCGGGGGAGTCGCTAGCCACACGATTTGAGAAATGAGCGCAGCGAGCATCTACATCATGCCCGCCATGGCTTGCACTTGCTTGGACAGGCCGAGGAATGCCTCGGGTGTCACAACCGAGGGTCCTGTGACCAATCCGGGAGGTGACAACCTCGGGTCATTGAACAGGCGCTAGTAGCGATATGGCGTTGAGGTCGGAATCCCACCATCTCTGGGAGCGAGGAAGACTTGACTTTCGGATTCGACGGAAGGGAGGTCGGCATGTGGTTCTCCCTCGGGGAGAGCTCCAGTTAGATGCTCTTGTGACATGGCCCTCCTTCTAGTGCCAAAATGTTAGCGAACAAATATGTCGTGGCCGATGAGTCAGCACGACTAGGTCAACGGGTTGATGTCGGAAGCATATTACGGGATGATCTGGAAGATGAGGTGGTCGAGCCCTCGGGAAGGAGTGCTATTGGCGTTGGTCGAGATCAGGGCCGATTAACAACTCCACACTGCCGGGCGGCCGATGCTCCCGTGCCGAGTCTCTCGCCATCAATGAGTGGTCGCCCTCCTGCAAAAATGGCCTCCGTCGGGTGGTTCTCGGTTGTCGCCCCTCCGACGAGCAAGTTAGTAACGAGAGGGATTGCTTTTGCTTTTTTTCTTTTTGTTTTCTCCACCTCCCCCCTAGCCGGAGGCCAGCCAGGGGTTTTATACTATGGCGCGATGGTTGATGGTGCGTTGATTCGGCGTCGCCACCGACCCCCGAGGGATGGGATGACCCTTCTGACCGGCCGTCGTTCCGAGATATGTAGAACGGCATCAGACGACACTGCCTTGAGCTCCCGGGACGGGACGTATGACATATCTTCTTGGTACGAGCTCCTAGGATGGGACGTGTGGCATATCTCCTTGGTACGAGCTCCCGGGACGGGATGTGTGGCGTAAGGCTCTGACTTGACATGCTGTGTCAGTTGTGATGTGTTCAGGCCACCAAAATATATCATATTAATTATTATTATTATTATTATTATTATTATTATTATTATTATTATTATTATTATTATTATTTGCTCTCTGTCTCAAATTTATTCGAATGGATGAGATAACTAAGATAGTATTAAATTCATCCAATCCATCCATACAAATAGATATGATTGATTTATCATACCTGTGACCAAATCTTAGTATTATGATACACATGAGAATTAACTCAATTTATTTTTATTACTTTTTTATTTAGGCTTCTTGTTGTGCCTAATAATAGATCTAGTTGATCTGATTTATTACTTTTTTTATCACGATTTAATCAGATAAAAAAATTATATTTGATATAATATTTTGGAATAATTAGAATGCAACAAACAAAGAGAGCCCAATCAAATTCTTTTTGAAATATTTCTTAATTCAATTGTATTTCATTCTCTTCTATATAAAATAGGAGTTTTTCTCATATATGATTGAGGTTTTTTTTTTTTCATTACTTGTACTTTGATCTTCTGTTGATTTATGTTAGCTCTATAGGTGATCCTTATGATGCGAAAGATTCGAAAAAAGGTTTAAATTTCATGATGTAACAACTTTCAAGAACTAAGCCATATCAGCTTGATGACTCTATGGCATAGATTAACAACCAATTCATAAGATAGAAAATGATGAATTCTAACTAACATCATTGATACCGGGGTGATGCAGAAAGGGGGGTAAAGTAGAATAGATATCGAAAGAAAACTGATGGTATAGTTTCTCGAGTAGAAAATGTGTGAACTCATGATAATACTTTAATAAGATAGAAAAACAGCTCACCATAAGTTTAAAATCATAAAGAGAAACAGAAAGTTCATCCTCCAAAGGAAATTAAACAAGGATATATAACTGAAAATAAAAGACTCACCACTCAAGGAAGCATCCAAGAGATAAAGAGATACAAAGTTTAACGGAGAACTCCAAGAGAATTTTTGTTAAAATATCATCAGTTTCTAAGATCCTTTCTATGCCCTAAACACCAAAATAAGTACTAGTGCATAAAACAACCCTTCATGCATAGGGAATTTCGAAATTAAGTGTTTTACAACCACTAACCAACTCCTTTAATGCATTATTTGGTCATGAAGAAAAGCACCTTGAAATAACTTTAACTTTGTGCAGGGAATATGCTGATGAGCTGTCATATTTGAGTGGGCTGAGTTAAAGATTATGAGGCAACATTGTTGGCTAAAAAAAATACTATATAATTAGCAATGTTCATATGAGCAAATTGAAGTAAATTAGATACTCTCGTGTCAATCTCCCCTAGTTGAATTAGACTTGTCCTCTAGTCCTTGTATGTTTCATCAACCTGATTATGAAAAGGACTTAAATTAGCAACATTAAATGTTGGGGACACTCCGTAATCTTCAAGTAGCTCGATCTTATATGCATTTTTTTTAATTCTCTTAAGCACTTTGAATGTACCATCAATCTTTAGTTTCAATTTTCTAAATTTGCCCTGATGGAAACCTCTCCTTCCTTAGATGAATCCAGACCAAATCACCAACATTAAACTCTATATATTTTCTGTGTTTGTTGACAGCTTCCATTTTTCTATATTTGCTTTAATACCCTCATGTAGCTTCTTTATCTACTTTACTCTCTCATCAGCATCTCCACTAAATTACTTAATTGTCGAACGAGGGATGAAGTCCAAAGGACTAGTAGGATTAGCATTATAAGCAACCTCAAAATGACTCTTACTAATACTATGGTGCATAGAACGATTGTAGGCAAACTCAATTTGTGAAAGAATGAGATCCCACTGCTTAATATTCTTGCCAATATAGCTTCTAAACAAATTTCCCAAGCTTATGTTCGTTATCTCAGTTTGCCCATCGGTTTGTGGATGATGCGAGCTATTGAAATTCAAAGAAGTACCCAGCTTCCTCCAAAGAGTTCTTAAAAAATGACTAAGAAATTTTAAATTTTGATCAAATACCATAGTTCTTGGAATACCATGTAATTTAACAATCTTCTTAAAATACAAATCAATAATATGAGATGCATCATTTGATTTATTGTAGGGAACAAAGTGAGATATTTTAAAAATCTGCCAACAACAACCATGATAGAATCCTTATTCCTTTGAGTTCTTGGCAGTCCTAAAATGAAATCAAGACTCACATCCTCCCATGGAGCATTTGCACAAGCAATAAAGTGTACAATCCATAATTTTGACTTCTTGTTTTTGCCAAATGACAGATTCGATATTGCTTTACATGTCTCTCCACATCTCTAAACATCTTAGGCCACAATAAAAGTTTGATTGAACAAGAGCTAGAATCTTGTCTCTACCGAAATGTCCACCCAAAATACTATAGTGAGCTTTAGCTAGAATTATTTGTCTCAAAGAACAAGATACAACACATAAAGCATTAGCTTGAAAAAGAAAACCATCAAAGATAGAGAATTATTGAAAGGAACCTGATTTGCAATTCTACCATATTGAGCCAAAATCCATAACATTCTCATAAAGATCTTTGAATGTTTCAAATCCAACCACTTTGACTTCCATTGCTGATAATAAAGAATGCTTTCTACTCAATGCATTAGCAACTATATTTTAAATACTAGATTTGTGCTTGATTGTAAAGTTATAAGATTGCAAAAACTCCACCCAAGTTGCATGCCTCTTGTTTAGCTTGTGCTGGTAATTAATGAACTTTAATGCCTCATGTTTAGAATATAAGATAAATGGCTTGGCAAAAAGATATTGACTTCAATGAGATAAAGCTCGAAAAATGGCATAAAACTCCTTGTCATAGGTAGAATATTTCTTTCTCGTATCATTTAGCTTTTCACTAAAAAATACAATGGGCTTTCTATCTTAACTCAAAACAGCACCAATTCCTGCATTAAATGCATCACATTCAACCTCAAACACATTGTCAAAATTTGGTAGAATTAAGATAAGAGCTTCGGTCACCTTTTTTTTTAAAAGCTCAAAAGCATCATTAGTCTCACTAGTCCATTTGAATTTATCACATTTCAGACATTCGGTGATTGGAACGACAATAGAGTTGAAACTCTTAATGAGTCTTCTGTAAAAGGAAGTTAAGCCATGGAAACTCCTCACATCATACAATGAAGCAAGTGTTGGCTAATTAAGAATAACTTCTACCTTACTTTGATCCATCATGATTTCATCTTTTGAAACAACATACCCCAAAAACACAACACTAAAAGTAAAGAAATCACACTTTTGTATATTTGTATAAAGCTTTTGTTGTCTCAAAATAAGAAATATCTCTTTCAGATGATTCATATGCTCCTCTTCGCTCTTACTGTATACTAATATATCGTCAAAGGAAACTACAACAAATATTCTAATACATGACTTAAGTATGTGATTCATAAATCTCATGAAAGTGCTAGGAGCATTAGATAGCCCAAATGACATAACCAACTATTCATATAAGACTTCTCTAGTTTTAAATGTTGTTTTCCACTCATCTTCAGGCCTCATTCTTATTTGGTGATAGCCACTCCTCAAATTAATTTTAGAGAAAATATAAGCACCACACAATTGATCTAACCTTGGAATAGGAAAACGATAATTTACTATGATTTTGTTGACATGGGAGTATCAAATTTACTTCAATTTGCTCATATGGACCTTGCTGATTATATGATATTTTTTTCAACTAATAATGTTGCCTCATAATCTTCAACTCAACCCACTCAAATATGATACCTATTAGCATATTCCCTGCATAAAGTTCAAAACTTTTTTAAGATGCTTTTCTTCGTGACCAAGGAATGTATTAAAGGAGTTGGTTAGTAGTTGTAAAACACTTAATTTCGAAATTCCATATACATGAAGGGTTGTTTTATGCACTAGTACTTATTTTGGTATTTAGGGCTTAGAAAAGACCTTAGAAATTGATAATATTTTGATAGAAGCTCTCTTGGAGTTCTCCCTTAAACTCTATATCTCTTGGATGCTTCCTTGAATGGTGAGTCTTTTATTTTCAGTTCTGTATCCTTATTTAATTTCTTTTGGGTGGTAAACTTTTTGTTTCTCTTTGTGATTTTAAACTTGGTGGTGAGCTATTTTTCTATCTTATTGAATTATTGTTGTAAGTTCATACATTTTCTATCCGAAAAACTATACCATCGGTTTTCTTTCGATATCTATTCTACTTTACCCCCTATTTTTGCATCACCCTGGAATCAGTTTGGTATTAGAGCTAAAGGCTAGAGATCATGGGAAGGCCGGATGGAAAAGATATAGTTGGTGAAAGTAGTTGCCAAGAAGATGATGCTGAGTCATTGAGGCTGCAACTACGAAGATTGCTGTGTAGTCTACATGAAAAAAATGAAATAATCGAATAACTTCAAAGTAGACACAACTAGCATGAAAATGATGTCCATGAATTTACTTTTGATGATGATACACCTCCTTATCCAAGGGAATCAAGAAGATTTCGGGCAAGATATAGAGTTCGAGTGGCAGAACAAATACAACCTAAGATTGGATATTCCATAGTTTGAAGGTAAAATAAACGTTGATGACTTTATTGATTGGCTTAATACAGTAGAAAGAATTTTTGATTTTCATGAACCACTAGAACAAAAAAATATAAAACTTATGGCACTCAAACTTAGACGGAATGCATCTTTTTGGTGAGAAAATATGAAGAAAGAAAGAGAACGTGAGGGAAAGAGTAAGATCGTGACATGGGAGAAAATAAAAAGGGAGCTGAAAAGAAAATATTTACCTCACAATTATAGGCAAGAGATCTTTCTCAAAATCCATAATTTCAAGCAAAAAGATCTTAGTGTGGAGAAGTACACTACAAAATTCGATAATCTGATATTAAAAGGAGAGCGTGTGGAACCGAAAGAGCAAACCATTGCAAGATACTTAAGAGATCTAAAATTTAAGATTGCTAAAATGGTTCAACTACAGCCATATTGGTCTTTAAATGATGTGAGCAAGCTGACATTAAAAGTTGAAAAGCAATAGAAGTTTGGAAACAGTTCTCAGTACGGTTCAAAAGAAAGCTATACAAAAGGAGGAAGTTTCAAGTCTACTGTCCAAAGTAAGGTGATATCGAAGGTGCAAAAAAAGGGTGAAGAATTTGCTGCTAGTAAAAAAATACCTAATTCTTTTACCCCAAGTGGTCGAAAATGCTTCAAATGTCATGGTTTTGGGTATATTGCTTCATATTGTCCAAATAGGAGGATTGTAACTTTGGTTAAAGATCATAGTGATGGAAGAGTAGATGAAGCCGACGACGAACCAAAATATAATGAAGATGAGGAAGAGTTTATGCAGATTATGGTTTATTATCTATTGTATTGTAGCATAGCTTACAAGTGTCTTATGTGGCCAAAGATGAAAGTTGGGTGAGAAAATACGTGTTTCACACTAAATGCACGTCTCTTGGCAAGGTGTGCTTAGTGATCATCGACAGCGACAACTTTGAGAACATGGTATCTTTGGAGATGGTACAGAAGCTAAAGTTGGATACAATCCCTCATCTACATCCATACCAATTATGTTGGTTGCAAAAAGGAAATGACATCAAGATAATTAAAAGATGTTTAGTTTCGTTTTCTATTAGCAAATATTATAAAGACGAAGTATGGTGTGATGTTGCTCCTATGGATGTTTGTCATTTGCTGTTGGGAAGACCTTGGCATTATGATAGAAAGGTGTTATATGATGGCTACAAACATACTTATTCTTATAAGGTGAATGAAAAGAAAATTATCTTAGCTCCAAAACAACTTTCCGAAATCAATAAACCAAAAAAAGGAAATTAGCACTTTTATGTCCTATGGTGAATGCAAAGGTGAATTAAATAAGGGTGGTCATGTTATGGCTCTAGTGGTAGTAGAGGAAAATGAACAACACAATGAGACACCAACAATCATGAAACAAATCCTGGAGGAGTTTAAAGATGTTATACCGGAAGAGATTCCACATAACCTTCCACCTTTCAGAGACATCCAACATCGTATTTATTTTATTCCGGAGGTTATTTTACCTAATAAAGTAGCATACATAATGAGTCGAAGGAGTACGAAGAACTTCTGATAAGTTGATGAATTAATGAAAAAAGAATTAATTTGAAAAAATATAAATCCTTATATGGTACCAACATACGATGATTCTCTTATGGACAGTTGTACCATCATACGATAGAACGCTTGAGCCTCCTAAGAGTCCTAAGTTGGAGTCAGAATCTTTTGCAAGATGGCAAGCAGGAGAGGCATTCACTGGTCACCCTATGGAACTTTGATGCTCGATCTAAGAACAGAGTTGCAAAGAGACAACTGGCCACTTCAGATATGACCACACACATTGTTTTGGTTCTCGTCATGGAAGCAATAGGCTGCTCAAATAGGTTCCTCTCACACTGTTGCATTAGATGGTAGCAATATAATGCACATAAAAGTAAAGAGCAGTGTGTTAAAGCTCCAAAGTAGCAGCTTGCTCATTCATACATTCATCACAAGTTTATAAGAATGGACACATTTATTTGTTCCACATGAAGCTTCTTAATTTATTTATCTCTTGCATGAATTTATTCTATAATTTCATTCAAGTAATGGGAAGAATTCTCATTAGAAAACATAAATTACAAAGGCAAATATCATTACGTTCTAGTTTAAGTCCTAGTAAATATCATAAATTTGGATTATAACGTCTTAGATCCCTAATCCAACAATTAATCCCTGCCTAATCTCATCTAACTATGGAATCAAGAGTGCTAACTGCTCTAGCAAATAATCAAAATCAGATTGGGTCACGCTCATCTTTGGGCTCGGGTCAAAGTTTAATATAAAATATCACAAGCATGAATAATTAAAATTTTCATGTATCATGTGGATCATCATATATCACAAATAATTAAATTCCTTTGGGAGATTATCCTAGTCATGTCTTATGGCACAAGCATGCTAATGTAGACTAATAGATAGCTTAATTGGATAGAAAAAAGGAAGAAGATGTTCTTCATCTTGATTAAACCAATAAATAGCTCCACTGTCTTGTCTCTCTCATGCTACTGCAATGCAGACTAGGAAATAGCTCGTGTGATTTCCAATGTCAACATGGAAATATGATGCAATAAAATGGTCCTTGGGGTACTTCAATTTTGACAACGAATGTAATTATCTAATTTAGTCCCACATAAGATGTGATAAAAGATTTTGAGTTAGTTTATAGAGACAGATAAACTTATTATTATTAATTTAAGCTTAAATAATTCAAACAAACTGAATATTGCTAGTCCATTCAACACACTTAACAAGAGCTTAAAGGTGACATCTCACATCTGTATCTTGTAGTAAGAAAGGATGTGAGATAACAAAAGGATCTCAAAATAGTCCTAAAAAATTTCGGAAATTTTATTACTAGTTAAATAAATCTTGACTATTGCAGATTAGCACAATTATGGAGAATTTTTTAGGTAAATGAGAAAAAAAAAAAAAAAAAGGATTAGCACATACCATATTAACTAACGAAATCATATTTATTGTTCTATTGCACAAACCTACATACATATATACATGTTTATTTGCAAGATTTTGGTATGATTTGGACGCCAAAATCTAACCAATAAATTATAATTCCATTAGTTGGAGGAGATTATTTGCCAGACTTTATTTGCTTAAAATGTACAAACATACATACATGTTTATGCGTGTATATGTTGGCCAATGGATTGATGAGCTAAGATTTTGGTACGGTTTGGAGGCCAAAATCTAACCACTCCTCTCCCATGAAAGAAGTCAATACACGCGAACTCCCACCACATTGCTGTCACTGGTTTAAGTAGGCAAAGTAGGTGATCAAACTAACGTGCATACGCAAATCAATTGCTTCATGAATTGGATAGTGAACAAAAGACATGAATAGGGTTCATTTAGTAGGCTTGTGCCAATTTGACTGTCCTTATATTAGCATTAAGATGGAAAGAAATGCATTAAGTTGTAGTAATTTGAATCAAAAATTAAATTCTTTAAATTCTAAATTATGATCAAAAGAAAAAAGGATTCTTAGAACTGAGATAGTGATGAGTGAGCTTTCTTGGTGGAGACTCGAGAAAAGCAAAGGTAAGAGAGCTACCAAGAACTACCCATGGCGGCATTCATAGGCTTCCCTGCACAAGCTTCCTCTCCTACGGACCATTCCCAGCCACCACCTTCTTTATAAACTCTACAGGAGAGTGCACATGAAGTAAGCTAAGCCTGGAGAGGTAGGCTTGTCTAGAGAGAGAGAGAGAGCAGCAGCAGCAGCTGCAGCCGGAGGCAGTGACAAAGATGGTGAATTGGGTGGAAGCACAGAAGCCCATCTTGCACTGGCTGGTGCGGGGTGCGGGGCTGCGCCAGCAGACCATCGAGATCGAGCCCGGCACTGTCATCAGCATGTGGGTTCCCAAGGAGAAGGTCATGGCCAACAAGAAGAAGGCCACCAACAAAGAAGTAGTTCCTGACCTGAGTAGCGATGGCAGCAGGGACGAGGAGGAAGACAAGAGGAAGAAGAAGAAGAAGCAGCGAGGCAAAGAGAAGGAGAAGCCGGCGGTGGTACTGGTGCACGGATTCGCAGCGGAAGGGATCGTCACGTGGCAGTTCCAGTTCGGGGTGCTGGTGAACCAGTACGAGGTGTACATCCCCGACCTGTTCTTCTTCGGGGAGTCGACCACCGCCGCCGCCGACCGCTCCCCGGCCTTCCAGGCTGAGTGCCTGGCCGCGGCGCTCGACAAGCTCAGCGTGCGGCGGTGCACCGCCGTGGGGTTCAGCTACGGAGGGATGGTCGCGTTCAAGATGGCGGAGCTGCGACCGGACCTGGTGCGCTCGCTGGTCGTCTCCGGCTCCGTCTTCGCCATGACGGACTCCATCAGCAGGGCGACGCTGGACCAGCTCGGCTTCGCCTCCTCCTCGGAGCTCCTCTTGCCGGAGTCCATCAAGGGCCTCAAGGCCCTGCTCTCCGTCTCCATGCACAAGAAGCTATGGTTCCCGGACTTCCTCTACAAGGACTACCTCGAGGTACCGACTGCATGCATGCAAATGCCTGCTGATTCCATCCACTGATCGGTGTGGATATGAACAGGTGATGTTTAGCAATCGGAAGGAGAGGGCAGAACTGCTCGAGGGTTTGGTGATCAGCAACAAAGATGCGAAGGTTCCCTCTTTGGATCAGGTATGTGTGCAGGTATCCGATTTCTTCCATTACCTGCATTACTTCAAGGTTAATTTCCTGTTCACCAAAAATGTTGGAGATATTTCTACACATATATGTATAAACTTGTACACAAAAAACATACAATCCTTTGCGAAGCCAACCTCTTGTATGCTGCCAAAATGTGGAATTGAAGAGCATGATTATTCTTGGTGTTTTCATTTTCACATGATGCAGAGGATACTCTTGTTGTGGGGAGAGAATGACAACATATTCAACCTAGAGCTTGCCAAGGACATGAAAGAGTAAGTTTTGAATCCATCATCATTCTACTTCCATCTTTTTCTCTTCAAAAAAAAAAAAAAGGCCAGTCAATATAACAATTAATTATGCTTAAAAGTGAAAACATTTGGCTGTCATTCTTCTACAAAACCATGATAAAAATATCATTGTTTCTCATCTAGTTAGACAGCATGAAGTCATATACTGCAGTAAAGTTCGTAGACAATGCATAGAATTTGGGGAATAGAGGGAAGGAAATCTTGTCACACAAGTTGTTACATAAGAACAATAGAATTTGACAGATTTCTTGTGCAATGACAACTTGAATGAGCTGATAACAGAACAAAGGGCAAAGAAACAAGAATTTCAATCCTACACCTTTTGCATTATTCACGCAGAAATCTGCTGACTAAAACAAATCTATCAATGTCTTTTTTGTTCATAATATGCAGACAACTGGGCGAGAAGACCATACTACAAAGCATAAAGAAAGCAGGGCATCTTCTTCATGTTGAGAGGCCCTGCGCTTACAATCGCCACCTCAAGAAATTCCTTGCACTCGTAAAAGATGAAGGCACTGAGAAATGATCAAGTTCAAATGTCCTTTATTCAATTATAAGTTTGTGGACCAGCATTACTATTTATTTCTATCATTGCATTGAATAAACCATGTTCTTGTGCTTTCCAGTTATATTTCATAGTTAGTTCCATTGTTATTCTGTTGACTTGTGAACTTGCTGAACAAACAGCTTAAAGAACTTGTAATACTAAAGGGGAATTGGTTTTCTCAGGTGCCTCGTTACCAACATCTCGAGTTTGAATACCCTCGGTGCAGATCTTGCCCACAGTGAAACATGCTCGATAAATGCATTATCTTGTTCGCCACCAGAATACGCCACAAAAAACCTAATAATAGAGAACTTACCTGATAGACTACTGTGATTCCTCGAGAGTTCCTCCCTTGATCTCAGGCACCCATATTATCACTACAGTAATGTGAAAGCAGTCATGGTCATGTAGATAGTAAAGATCACCAGTGAAAGAGAGGAATGAAATTAGATGCAAGTACATGGAGTGGTATCGGTATCTTGAGAGCACACATTTCAAACTCCGGTGCTCCAGCCCAGAAGTAACTTTGCAATCATTGTTATCACAAATGATGTCAACCGGTTGGCAAGTATTGTGGAACTATTAGCAGGGCTCTTGATATTAACAGGAAGTATCTGCAATAAAAGAAAGAATGAATGAACCACAAGAAGAAATATCCACAATCATCATCAATCTAAAAGATTCATAGAGCATTGCAGTTTGGAGTCTGGGCATGAAAATTTACTATGAGGTCTCAAAGAATCAAGTAATAGGTATTGAAGAGTAGAATAAACATAATGAAGACTCCAGAAGCACATACAACATGTTCCTTATCAAAAATAGAGCTAACATAATAAACATAAAAGTAAAAGTTGATTTAGTTCATCTAGTGATATGGTCATCCTTAGAGCTCAACGGCGAGAAGATTCAAGTATCTAACAACAAAATAATTGTGACTTATAGCATGCTATTATTGTTGTTGTAAAATGATTTGATTTTTTGATGAGTATATCTTGCAACAAAGGCAAGAGCAAAAAGTTAATAAAATAAATTGCATACTTTCACGCTTAGTGTCATGTGTCTTGAAAAATAAAAAAATCATAAGCATATGCATGCTTATTATGTATCATTATTTACATATGTATGTAGAGATTAATAGGTAATGGTCCACATGTTCAAATAAACATACATATTCATAAGGTAGGCTTGCAAAACAGATCTCATATGAATCTAATTTTATTTGACTACTAATTCTGATCGTAAGGTATAATTAGAAGTACTATATTTATCTGACAATATGAAAAATAAAGCAAGATTGAAAATCCATGATTTTAGTATATCAAAAAACTGATTTTAGTAGATTGAAAATCCTGATCGGACAGCAATAACTACTACATTTTTTAAACCATTTCAAAACTTCAATTTCTCGAGCCATTTGCTGGCAGATTTGAAAAATGTTGCCTGGATAAAACAGGAACCTGTTGATTGACTTGATTCCACTTTGCTGCTGCAGTGCATGTAGATCAATGCCTATTGGGATTGGTGTCCTGGTTGATCAGGCCACTGAATTCTGCAAAAAGCAAGATAAATTTAGTACCATACGAGCAGCCTGAAGTTAAATTTAGTATCTCGGAGATTCTGATATAAAAGTACAGACAAGGATTTCGCATGGTGAGATTCCTCACAACCATGGTTTGTTAGAGTTATTTGATCTAAGATGCCTGAAAAAACTCATAGAATTTGCAGTTCAATAACATTAAATTGAAATAAGGAGCACAAGTGAACCAATATAACCATAGCAAATTTGTGTCCAGAACAGCAAAGAAATCTACACAGAGGTTCAGATAGAGACATGAGCATCATGAACACTTGTCAGTCGAGATTTGTACTCATTTTGAGTTATCCAAACATAAGCGAAAAGGTACAAGACAATAGCAAGATTTTCATCTCAAGACAACTCAAAACTGTTACCTTTTACTTTGAGGAGCCTCCACCGAACAAGCATACCCATCAGATAAGCCAAAAAAAGGTCAATGGTCACAGAAAGCTACGAAATAAGAAAGCTAGAATGAATAAGATGCAGAACAATCATAAGTTTCGGAAGCATGGAATGACCTGATCCACAGAGCCGAGTGCCCCTCTCAAGTTCTTAGGAACAATCTCTGATAGTTCTTGGGAACTATCAGGCAAGTGATAAGACGTCTATAGATCAAGAGTCGGACCGCATAAAACTCCACCAAAATGGATCAAACGCTTGCAGAAGGATGGTAACATACTTTCTAGGAGCTCACACTGACACTGAACCCTTCCAACAACAATCACGTCAAAGACTCATCATGATCAGATCCTGGCGGGAACCAGAAAAAAGGTCAGATCTGCTTCGCTCCTTTGCGCCCGATGTCCTCCGCAATCTGTCCGCTGGAAATATTCCCCACCATGGCTCCGATGTTGGACAGAGAACCAAGAGTCGAGAACTGGCACCACCAACACACATCGCCGTCACGCCAAGCAGTAAAGAAACCGTCACACCAAAGAGAACCGGAAGGGAGAGGCCGAGGTTGGCAATGATCTCGTCCAGGGTGAGGGAAAGTGTAGCGGGCGGTGAAGCCCAACTGGATGAGCCAAGGAGGACGACGAGGGTGCAGAGGGCGACGGAGATGGAGCCGTCGCGGATCGGGATGGATGTTGGCTCTGATAACTAACCTTTTTTTTGTTTTTGTTTTTTGTTTTTTTTCTTTCAAAGTAACTACCAGTTTGGTTGTCTTCGAGTATCTATTTATATTAATTAAAAAAATAAAATATAAATTTTTAAGAAATAAAAAATTTTATCGTATCTCAATAAATTTTTTTATTATCATCTATTTATTTTAATCTAAATTTTTATTTTTTATTTTATGTAATCTTAACTATTTTAATTGATCTTATCATACTCTTTAATTCAAAATAGTTATAATTTAAAATTACCTTCAAAATAATAAAAAATTTATTTTGCTAAAACTTTTATAAAAATATCGACAAATTGATCTTTGTTGCTATAGTATTTTATTTGAATTTCTCTTTTATCAATCAATTCATAAATAAAATGATATCGAACTTTAATATATTTGATGCATTCGTAGAATATAGGATTTTTCATCATTGTATTAATAGATTTATTCTCGCAATAAATTTTAGTTGGTCCATCTTATTTTTTTTAGATCTATTAGAATTTTTTCAAATTGTTTGACATGTTATACTTATAGCCACAATATACTTCAATTCAGAGTTTAAGAGAGCAACATATTTTTATTTTTTTATTATCTATAAAATCACACTAGAGCCGGTATAAATCCTAAAGTATTTTTTCTATCATTTGTACATAATTTAAAATATTTTATCTACTCATAACAAATGCCATACTTGAGAGTTCCCATGTATCTAAAAACTCTTTTAGTTGTCTTTAGGAATTTATTGACGCTTACTGATTTTTTTACTTCATTCATCGTAATTAATGCTTTTCTTTTTTCTCTTGAATCCTTATTAAAACCCAAGTTAACAAAGACAGGGTCATTAGTTGTACCTTTAGATAATGTTGACTTTTTTTTTTTTTTTTAGCTTCTTAGTTGTAAGCTTGTTATTATTGGAGTTTAGGGCTTTATCCTTTTCATATAGATAAGAGATATCTAATGAAAGACTCAACAATATAAGATATCCAAATAGTCTCTTCCATACAAAAATAACTAAGGAGGCATAAGTTCTTAATCATATCCTTAAGATGATGAAGTGGATAAAGAGGCTCATAAGTCTAGGAATGGTGCTAGATGATAGCCTGTGTATATCTTGTACTTCAGTCCCTCACAAATTTTTTTTTTAAGTTTACAATAAATTTTAATATAAACAAATTTGAAGTGACTCTCCTTGAGATTCTCAATATATTAAGGGAGGCTTAGAGTACTATCAAGAAAGAGAAATCAATTCTCTATATTGGTGAGATCAGAAAGAAAAAAAAGGCAAAGAAGTCTCTTAAGAAGGGCAAGGGTAAAGGCAAACCAGAGAAAGTAAATATTGCTAAGAAGGACCCGATAAAGAACAAATGCTAGAGCTTCCACCACGGTAAAAACGAGCATCGGAAGATGAACTACAAAGAGTACTTTGCAGGAAAAATGTGAAATAGAAGCTTGGAAAAACTTTAGGTATGTTCATGATTGATCTTCATCGGTCTAAATATTATGATATTACATGGGTATCGGATACCGATAATGCATCTGATATCTATAATTTGTTGCAAGTTCGGGCAAGACTTAGAAGATTGGTGAGAGGCAAGGTAAACCTTAGGATGGGAAATAACGTAAAAGTTACTATTATTGCCATCAATGATGTTACCATATAGTTGTCTGGTGGAGCTATTCTTCCATTAGATGCATGTTATTTTGTTCTTTTGATCATTAAAAATATTATTTTATTTTTTTATTTAATAAATAGTGTACATAAATTAGTTTTTAAAAATAATAGTTGTTTATTAATTTTAGATGATGAGATCATTAGTAGAAGAATATTAAATAATAGTATATTTATATTAGATGTTGCTCCATATGCCATGAATGTTGGTGTGTCTGAGAGGAAGCGAGATGAGGCGAACAATGAATATATGTGGTACTGTAGGCTATGTTGGGAAATTCTTGGGGGCGACATCACATGCAAAACGGAATAACAGAAAACAAAATCCTCAATTTCCCAAAGATTTGTTCGTCGTCGTGCGAAGATTGATACGTAAAATTCGAAAAATAAAAAATTACGTATAAGATAAATTATGTTACCTAGGAAGATCGTATATCCCTGAATCCCTACAGATCTATAGGAGAGGGTGAAGGAGGTCAAGCGTCCTCCTCTCTAGCGGTGATCCACACAACAGGGCTGCGACGATGCTCCTCAAAATTTCAGGCCTGTTTTGAGGTGGAGAAGGGGGAGGAGAATAGGAGAGGCAAGCAAAGGCTCGAGCCTATGAACCACTAAATCCCTCCTATTTATAGAGGTCCCCTGTCAACTTAACTATAATGGATCATCCCCTATTGGGTATTGGATCTTCATCCAACTACGCAAGCCTTTTAGATTAGTGGATCTCTATCCAATAATCTCTCATGGGCTTTTATTGGATCTTGTCCATGGGATCCAATAATTCAGAGACTTATTGGATATCCAATAAGATAGGGGCTCCGATGGATATCTCATATTCGAACCTCTACTCATCGCAATGCCTACCATATGTGTGTGACCCTCTAGGCCCAATATCGAGCTGGTCGTGAGTTATACTTGTCATAACTCCTTCTGGCTTAGTGAATTATTATCTCCATAATAATTCATTCGACTCATCGACTACGGACGTACTAGGTCACTATGCTGCAGTCCCTAGACGATACAGGGGAATCTAATCCATTGAACTTGTCTGTCCTCAATTACTATATATCTATAGTCCCTCATCCATCTAATACCCCAAAGACAGTATGCCGGGTATGGTGCTATCAGACTTATACGGTTTCTACTCGAGTTTTGCTCTAATCAGATTCTCCCGGAGAACTCTTTCTCTCTCAATCCGAATGAGCCTGACCAAGGATTTTTCTGAGCAAAACCACATGAGATATTCCTCTCATGATAACGAGAGTAGATGATCCTCTATTACTATCCAATACCAATGTGTTATCATAAGAATCTGACAAATATAGATTGATCATGAATGTACTTGAAGCTTCTCCAAGCTTCTATTTCGCCCTCTCTATAAGGTACTCTTTACAGTTCCTCTTCTAATGCCCATCTTTACCATAATGGAAGCACCGGCCTTTATCCTTTGTCCGGTCTTTCTTAGCAACGGTTGCTTTTCCTAGTCAGCCCTTGCCCTTGCCCTTGTTAAGGGACTTTTCTACTTTCCTTTTCTTTCTGGTCTTACTAGTATAAAAGACTGGCTTCTCCTTTTTTTGATAGTACTCTCTGACTCCTTCAACATATAGAGGAGCTCTGGGAGAGTCACCTCAAGTTTGTTCATATTAAAATTCATTATGAACCGTGAAAATGAATATAGTAGGAACTGAAGCATAAGATCCACACACAGGTTATCCTCTAGGACCATTCCTAGACCTGTGAGTTTCTTTATCCACTCAACCATCTTTAGGACATGGTTCTGAACTGGTGTCCCCTTAGTTATCTTAGCTAGGAAGAGGCTCTTGGATATCTCATATTGTTGAGTCCTATATTTCTCAAATAGTTTGTAAACATATAGTAGTATAGATCTGGCATCCATCTTTTCATGTTGTCTTTGTAACTCAGGAGTCATAGAGCCCAACATGTAACACTAAGCAAGAGTGGAGTTATCAATATACTTAATGTAGCAAGCGATCTCATCCTCGCTTGGCCCTTCCTCAAGTGTAGGCATCACTGTATTAAGGACGTACATGATTTTCTTCGCCATGAGAACAATTCTCAAGTTACGGAGCCAATCCGTATAATTTGGACCAGTGAGGTGATTTGACATCAAGTATGCCACGTAAGGGATTTGAAAGCGATAATTTCTGAAAATAAAGATGCAGTAGAAATAAATAACATGCAGATTTTACAGAAAATAAACAATCAAGATATGGACTTCTATCTTAATATGCTCCCACTATTTTATTAACGAGTCACGTGACACCCTCAGCACATGAAATAGAAGTCTCTGATAGACTTCTAGTGGGGATCAGGATCCAATCAGCGCCTTAGTGTAACCTCGAAAGACTCGACCAATCATACTTAAGCCTAAAGGTAGGCAACTCTTGTCGATCACTACTCCTTGTGATTCCTATCCTATTTGGCCTCCGAATCACCATGGTCTCGAGGGACTCAACCAACCATGATATTCGGTTAAGTCAATACCATCGTTACAAGATGAGTCTGATTCGATGATATACCCTCGAGAGACTCGACCAAGCATACCATGTCCTCAAGTCATCGGTGACATCTCTATGTCGTAGGCAAGATACTAATCGCAATATAGGTGAGCCTCGAGGGACTCGACTAACTCAACCTACACTGGGAATCGGTCCCTACCTATAATGATGAAAGGCCACGTGGGTTAATCTAATTGTTTCACGTTTACCGACTTAATATTATCGAGAGAGGGGTTTCTATGATTTGGTCTCCAAATATGACATGTCACACATATATATATTTAATATATATCTACATCACATACAAATATATATACATATCTAGTAGGTGTATAAGAAATCACACCAGATGATTATGGACCACAACCTAATATGATCAGGCCCGAGCTAGTGGGCCTAATCACTCATATCAAGATCTATGTGTGCAGCGGTGCATCTCCATGCCTTATGATCATCCATCCCGTGCTCGTCGGTTCTGTCGACATCTCGATACATCTCAATGCATCGTGATTGTCCGTCTCATGGGTCCCGCTATCGCTTTCACACTCCCGCTATGCCTCCTCGTGTGATTACAACTTAATCATAGGCACGCAGGCTCGACAATAAACGAGAAATATAATGGAGGCTCGTAGACCCTAATAATAATAATCACAAGTACACACATCATACGGTCAATGATCATCCGTCCACATATCATACATCACATATATAAATCATCATCATATATGACTACTAGATAATAATAAAAATAATAATCAATTAAACTTTTTAATTAATTAATATTTTCTGAAATTAAGGGCATGTTAAATTTTTTTTGAATTCTTAGGGGTATTTTTGTAATTTATGTAAAAGGATAGAACTAGAATTTCTCAAATTCTGAGAGGTAAAACTATCTTTTGCCCGCGGTTGCACCCGCGGTTGGGGCACCTGCGGGCTGCCAGTCCCCTCCCCGCCGACCATAGGCCGCCGACCGGTTGCTGTAGGCGCACGCCTGCCTGCTTGCATCCACCACCCTTGCGGCTGTCGCTGCCACTACACGCACGCAGATGATAGCACTGCCATTTGTGAGGGCAGCAAAGGCAGCAATAGTTGTGTCCTTCCTCGTTTTTGCGTCAACGATTTTGACGATAAAAGCTTTTCATAAACATAACACACGTAGTTCAAAACCAATCTTTCGCACAAACAACCTGGCTCTGATACCACTGTTAAGAAATCCTTGGGGGCGACATCATATGCGCAGTAGAATAACAGAAAACAAAACCCTCAATTTCTCAAAAATTTGTTCGTCGTCATGTGAAGATTGATGCGCAAAATCCGCAAAACAAAAAACTATATATAAGATAAATTGTGTTACATAGGGAGATCATATATCCCTGAATCCCTATAGGAGAATAGGAGAGGCAAGCAAAGGCTCTAGCTTATGAACCACTGAATCCCTCTTATTTATAGAGGCCCTTTGTTAACTTAACCCTAATGGATCCTCCCCTATTAGGTATTGAATCTTCATCCAACTTCCCAAACCTCTTAGATTGGTGGATCTTTATCCAATAATCTCTCATGAGCTTTTATTAGATCTCATCCATGAGATCCAATAATTCATGGACTTATTAGATATCCAATAAGATAGAGGCTCCGACGGATATCTCATATCCGAACCTCTACTGATCGTAACGCCTACCATATGTGTGTGACCCTCTAGGCCCAATATCGAGCTGGGCGTGAGTCATACTTGTCAGAACTCCTTTTGGCCAAGTGAATTATTATCTTCATAATAATTAACTCGACTCATCGACTACGGACGTACTAGGCCACTACGTCGCAGTCCCTAGACGATACAGGGGAATCCAATATATTGGACTTGTCTGTCCTTAGTTACCATTTACCTATGGTCCCTCATTAATCTAATACCCTAGAGACCATATGTCGGGCATGGTGCTGTCAGACCCATACGGTTTCTACTCGAGTCTTACTCTAATCGGATTCTCCCGGAGAACTCTTTCTCTCTCAATCCGAATGACCCTAGCTAGGGATTTGTCTGAGCAAGACCATATGGGATATTCCTCTTATGACACCAAGAGTGGATGATCCTCTATCGACACTCAATAGCCCTCGTAAGGTTGACTACCACTCCCGATGACCAACTGTACTAGATTTGGGACATCCAAACCTATAAGTTCGGTATCAAAAAATGGAGCACTCATACATTAGTGTCTCAAGTCTAAGGACCAGATACACCACTAAGACTACGGAATCGCTGTCTAACAATAAGGTATCATCAACCATTCAGCATTTCATAAGCGGATCAATCAGTGAACTCATTCTCCAATTAGCACCTATAGTGTATCCCTAATGTCCCCACACGAGCAGCTATGAGACTAGCTACATCCATCATATAGACGGGTATATAGCACATCAGTTTGTCTGTCTGGTTATCTTGATGTCCCTCTCGAGTAACCTATAACCGGGATTATTAAGGATCTGTGTTTAAAGGTGAATCAGTCTCATTATCGTGATCTCATCACGATCCGATTCTCATTGCATAGATCCAAGGACATCACAATATATACATATATATATGCAATAGTTAGTATAAAGTGATAAATACTAAAATATAATAAGCAAAAAGACTGTGTATCAAGTCACACGTGTCATTACTCATGTGATTAACTTGCCGGGCACATATGACTAGTAGGCTAGGTCATATTCACGAGAGTAAAATTTAAAGGTTGCTGAAGGATGGATACTTAGATCTATTCGATTATGAATCATATGCAACCTATGAGTCTTGCCTTCAAGGAAAATTAACTAACTCTTCATTTAGTGGAATTAGAAAGCGAGTAATTAAGTTGCTAGAATTCATACATACTAATATATATGGTCTTATATAAAATTTAAAGATTGCTGAAGGATGGATACTTAGATCTATTCGATTATGAATCATATGCAACATACGAGTCTTGCCTTCAAGGAAAATTGACCAACTCTCCATTTAGTGGAATTAGAAAGCGAGTTGCTAGAACTCATATATACTGATATCTCATGTCAACTCAAGCCATAGGTGATTATTTATACTTCATTATATTTACTAATGATTTTTCTAGATACTGATAGATGTACTTAATAAAGTACAAGTTCGAAGCTTTCGAGAAATTCAGGAAATATAAGAATGAGATAGAAAATTAGACTAGAAAGAGTATCAAGACTCTTTGATCAGATCGAGGAGGTGAGTACATGAGTATAGAGTTCACTTAGTTCCTCAATGACCATAGGATATTATCCTAATGGATTCTTTCTTATATACCTTAGCTCAATGGTGTATTCGAAAGGAAGAACCGCACACTATTGGATATAGTGTGGTCCATGATGAGTTTCACCAACTTATTCGTCTCATTCTAGGGATATGCCATAAAGTCTGTAGCTTACCTTCTGAACAGAGTTTCATCTAAAGTAGTAGTATCTACATCATATGAGATATGGAAAGAAAAGAAGCCCGACCTTAAAGTTATTAAGATTTGGGGCTGCCCTACTTACGTTAGGAGGTATAATCCCGAGAAGTTAGAATCAAGGACGGAATTGTGTAAGTTTGTAGGATACCCTAAGGAGACTTGTGGGTATTACTTTTATCAACCCGAGAACCAAAAGGTCTTTATTACCAAAAGTATAGTGTTCCTTAAGAAGGAACACATTCTTGGTAGAAATAGTGGGAGTATAATAGAATTGAATAAGGTAGGAGAATCCAGTTCAAGTACCATTTTGAATGATGAATCTGTTTAGATACCTAGCACACAAATTTTAACTTTATGTAGGTTCGATAGAGTGTCTAAACCCGCTAAGAGATATATGGGACATATCAAGGATAATGACATTGAGGATATCAATTTTCAGACTTATGATGATGCTATTATGAGCATAGACTCTAAGAAGTGACAAGAGGCCATGAGTTTCGAGATGGATTCTATGTACTCCAATAAGGTTTGGAATCTAGTTGATGCACCTAAGGGTATTGTATCCATTGGTCGTAAGTGGATCTTCAAGAAAAAGATAATAGTAGATAGAAAGGTAGAGACCTATAAGGCTAGGATAGTGGCTAAAGGGTATTGTCAAATATAAAGTGTTGACTATGACAAAATCTTCTCGCTTGTGGCAATGCTAAAATCTATTTGAATTTTATTAGCTATTATATCTCACTTTGATTATGAGATTTTGACAAATGGATGTAAAAACAATGTTCCTCAATGACAACCTTGAGAAGGAGGTGTATATAATATAGTCTAAGGGATTTGTATCCAAGGAAAGTCTAGATAATTTGTGCAAATTGCTTAAGTCCATATATAGACCAAAGCAAGCTTTCCGAAGTTGGAACATAAGATTTGATGAGGCGATCAGATCTTATCACTTCATTAAGAATAAAGATAAATCTTATATGTATAGGAAGGCAAGTGAGTGCACTATCATCTTCTTGGTGTTATACATTGATGACATCCTAATCATTGATAATTATGTATGAAAGATAAGACTTAGTTATTTAGACACTTCTACATGAAGGACTTAGAAAAAGTATCCTATGTTTTGGATATTCAGATCTATAGAGATAGATCCAAAAAAATGCTTGACTTGTCCTAATTTAGGTATATAGACACCATTGTCAAAAGGTTTGGTATGAAAAATTCTAAGAGAGATCTTATACCGATGAGAGATGGAATATCATTTTCTAAGAGTATGTCCCCAAAGACTCCTATAGAAAGGACAAACATGGATAGGATACTCTATGCCTCAGTGATACTCTATACTCTAAGTATTACGAGCAAGTATCAAGCAGATCTAAGTTTGAAATACTAGAAGGTAGTAAAGTATATCCTTAAGTACTTGAGAAGGACTAAGGATATTTTATTAGTATACAGAAGATATAGTCTCAAGGTTGAGGGCTATATAGACTCAAGTTTTTAGTCCAATATCGATAATAGCAAGTCAAACTCAGGGTACATATTCACCCTAAATAGAGGAGCAGTAAACTAGAAGAGTTCTAAGCAAGACAGTACTACTAACTCGACTAATGAGGTAAAGTATATTGCTATAGCATAAGTAGTAAAGGAGGGAGTTTAGATGAAGAAGTTTATCGTAGATCAAGGAGTCGTGTCGAACAACGAGGAGTTGATTCCCTTATATTATGATAACAATAGGGCGATTGCTCAAGTGAAAGAATTTATGTCTCATTAAAAGTCTAAGTACATTTTGAGGAGATTCCACTTGATTAGAGAGATCGTAACTCATGGTGATATAGCAGTGGAAAGAGTTCTATCCGAAGATAATATCACAAATCCATTAACAAAGTCATTATCTCATATTATAATTGAGTATCACAAGGGTCTGATGGGGATCATATATATAAATGATTGGCTTTAAGTGGGAGATTGCTAGTTATATATATCATACAAGCTAATCATGTAAGTGATGACACATGTAATACACTATACAATCTTTTTTATTATTAGTATTATAACTTTTTTTACTTTATATTATATAATAATTATATATTGTGATGTCCTTGGATTTGTGCATTGGGAATTGGATCATAATGAGATTATGATAGTGAGATTAATTCACCTATAAACACAGATAGCTAAATATTTCCCATCATAGGTTACTCGAGAGGGACATCAAGATAACCAAATACACCAATGTGCTATATATTCATCCATATAATGAAGGCAGTTGGTTTCATAACTACTTGTGTAGAGGTAATAGGGATATAGTATAGGTGCTCATTAGAGAATAAGTTCACTAAATAATCCATTTACGGAATACTGATTGGTTAATGATATCTCATTGTTAGACAGTAATTTCATACTCTCAATTGTGTGTCTAGTCCTTAGACTTAAAACATCAAGGATACTCTGTATGAGTACTCCACGTTTTGATACTAGACTTATTGGACTAGAAGTTCCAAATCTAGTATAATCGGTCATCAGGCATAGTAGTCAATCTTACAAGGGTAATTGGATGTCAATAGAGGATCATCCACTCTCGGTATTATGAGAAGAATATATCATATACTCTTAATCAAGCAAATCCCTAGCTAGGGTCCATCAAATCATGATAAATCTATTAAACATGAGATTCAGATTGAGAGAGAATGAGTTCTCTAAGAGAATCCGATTAAAGTGAGACTTTGATAAATTTCATATGGGCTTGATAATGTTATACCTGGTATATGATCTTTGGGATATTAGATGGATGATAGACTATAGATACACGATAACTAAGAGCAAATAGGTTCAATGGATTAGATCCCCCTGTACCATTTAAGGATTATGACGTAGTGCATAGTACATCCATAGTTGATAAGTTGAACAAATTATTATAGGAATAATAATTCACTGAGTTATAAGGAGTTCTGATAAGTGTAACTCATGGCTAGCTTAGTATTATGCCTAAAAGGTTACATATATATGGTGGATGACATGACGAATAGAGGATTGGATATATGATATCCAATAAGCCATTGTTTTAATGGATCCATTGAGTGAGACCTAATAAAAGCTTAAAGTGGATATTTGGATAGAGATTCAATGTCTAATATATCAGGATAATTGGATAAAAATCCAATATCCAATAGGGTAGGATCCATGAGGATTAACTTGAGAGAGCTTTCTATAAATAGGAGGGTAACCAAAGGGTCATGGGCTAGATTCCTTCTCACTTCCTATCATCTCCTTGTTGAATCTCGGATTTTGATGACGAAATCAATTGGTAAATTGTTTGATCTAATCTATATGTTGAGATAAGTGTACAGGATTAACTATGATAGCGGTAAAATATAAAGTAGATATTGGGCCAGAGTCAAAGATCGGAGGATACGTCGAAGATTCGGATAATATACCGGAAGTTTGCCAAAAGCTCGCCAAGAGTTCATTGGGACTCTTCGAGAGTTCACCGAGAGTTCATTGGGAATTCGCTGAGAGTTCGTTGGGAGTTCGCCAGAAGTTCACCGAGAAATTCGTTGAAGATCACTGAGAGAACAATCGACATACCGGACAAAGTTTGCTTGTTTAAATATCTTAATTATCGTAGTTAGACCTTAAGTTGAGTTAGGAATGAGAGGTAATCTCACTAGCTCAGTTAGGGGCGAACTAAGCCTTTAATAGGGCTGAATTAGGTCGGTTGAATAGCTCATTCAGCACCTGAAATCATGGCCGGCGGTGACACCACTTTGGACTCATTCTCCCAAGTGTTCTGGGTAGTAGTACTGCCCAGACTGGGAGGTGGTATCATCGGTAGTTAATGTTGTCAGGTGGTGGTACTACTAGAACTCGATCTCCGAAGCTTTGTCAAGCGGTGGTACTACCCAGTGTTAGTTTGCAAGCAGTAGTACCACCCAATAATAGCGGTGGTACCGCCAGTACCTTGAAATCTGGGGATGTGATACTTTTTAGGTCCAATTCTGAAGCAATTGAGGCCTATAAATATCCCACCATTTTCTGCATAAAAGGGTATGAAAGTATAAACAATATCTTAAATTCTTGGGATATTAAAAGTATTATAAAAGTGCAAAGAGTCCTCCTCCTCCCTTTCTAGTGTTGTGATCATTCAAGAGAGGTGTGAGGCTTATAGGGGTTATCTCCTAAACCCGTGAAAATGAGAAAGCACTGTAAAGAGGTGATTGGTCTTCGCCTATTGAAGAAAGACCATTAGTGGACGCCGGTGATCTTGACGGAGGAGGAATCAGAAGTAGACGTAGGTCACAACGATCGAACCACTATAAATTCTGGTTTGCATTTCTATTATTATCATTTACTTACTTTGTAATTGTCTTACTTTCTCCTTACTTGGCTTTCACTACCTTTATGAACAAACATGCTTTCAAGCTATCTTCCGAGATCGATTTTTTTAACATACGAAGAATTTTAAATTGATGTTTTTATTCGCTACATTAATTCACCCCTCCTCTTAGTACCGACTCGATCATAACAATTGCTATTAGAGTGAGGTTACTCTCGATTTGGTTTAAAACCCAAGAGAGATGACTTTTGTTGACAATTAAGATAGTCATTCTATCACTCATCCTCTTATGTTCAATGGGACAGATTACACGTATTGAAAAACTAGGATAAAGATCTTCTTAATTTCTATTAATTTTGAGTTATGGAATATCATTGAAAACGGATTTCAAAAGTCTTCTCTTCTAATGAGCAAATGGAATGACTTAGAGAAGAAGATTTTCTTTTTGAACGCCAATGCTATGAATGCTTTGTTTTGTGCTTTGGATAAAAACGAATTCAATAGAGTTTCTATTTACGAAATAACTTATAACATTTGGCATATACTTGAAATCACACACGAAGGCACGAGTAGGGTTAAGGAGTCAAAAATAAATCTTTTGATTTATAGTTATAAATTGTTCCGTGTGAAACCAAGTGAGACCATTTGAAACATGTACACCTGGTTTACGGATGTCGTAAATGGTCTAAAAGCCCTTGGTAAAAGTTTTTCTAATGTTGAACTTGTTAACAAGATACTAAGATCCCTTTCAAAGAGTTGGGATCCTAAAGTAACTACTATTCAAGAAGCAAAGGATTTGAATAACTTTCCACTCAAAGAACTTATCGGATCCTTGATGACCTACGAAATGTTATGTAATGCATATGAAGAACATGAGAATAACTTTCCAAAGAACATGAAGTATTTAACATTTAGAAATCAAGAAGATCACTTGAAAGAAAACTCAAGTGACAATGATGATGATGATGACGACTTAGCACTTCTAACAAGAAAATTTAAAAAATTCATAAGAAGAAACGAAACTAAAAACAAAAATAAACTCAAAAAGGACCAAATCATTTGCTATAAATGCAAGCTAGGGCACTTCAAAAGTGAATGTCCCCAATCAAAGAAGAAGCAATCAAAAAAGAAAACAACGCTTAAAACAACTTGGGACAACTCAAGTTGATCCGAAGAAGAAGAGCCAACCAACAAAGAGCAAGTTGCTCACTACATACTAATGGCTATCGAAGATGAGGTAAGTAGTTCATTAGATACAAATTTATCTTTTGATGAATTACTAAGTGTTTTTCATGATTTATTTGATGAATGTAAATTAGTTAGTAAAAAATATAAACTGTTAGTGATTTTGATAGATTAAAAGTTGAGCATGATGATAGTTTAGCTCATTACACAAAATGTGATGAATTAAAAACGCTTAAAAAGGAGAATTTGCAACTACATAGAACCTTAAAAAAATTTGAAATAGGTAGCAAATCCTTAAACATGATTCTTACAAGTAAGAACCATGTTCATAGAAGAGATGGAATCAGCTTTATGAGTAACACTCATAAAAATCCAATCATCTTTGTTAAAGTCCCAACTTTGCATGTTTCACCTCGAAACAAATGTAACTTTTATTAAAAATTTAGACATATTGCTTATAAATGTCCATTTAAGAGATATAGTTCATATAAATTAATTTGGGTTCCTCAAGGAACCATAAAAAGCTCTATACAAAACGATAAATTAAGTAGATCGATTTTTTAGGCACTCAAGGTCAAATGGGTACCTAAAAATCATCCTTTTTTATAAAAATATTTACTATCACAAGCTAGGAGCAAGAGATGATACATTGATAGTGGATGCTCAAGACACATGACCGGAGATCCATCTTAATTCTCTAAGCTCACTAGCCTAGACGAAGGGCATGTCACATTCGGAGACAACAACAAGGGTAAAATATTGGTAAAGGAACCATATGTAACAAATCTAACTTTTTGATTGAAGATGTGTTGTTGGTTGATAGCTTAAAGTATAATCTTTCGAGCATTAGTCAATTGTGTGATAAAAGATACATCATTAGATTTGAATCCAATGCTTGTATTATTGAAAAACCACACAAAAACACATCTATGATTGTCTTAAAATAAAATAATATATACACTATCGACATTGATGATCTTTATAATGAAATGTGTTTTTTGATTTTAAATGATGATGCTTGGTTTTAGCATAGGAGATTAGGTCATGCTAGTATGAAACTAATCTCTCAAATCTCATCCAAAGAATTTGTAAGAGGTATTCCTAACATTAAGTTTGTTAAAATAATGTGTATGATGCATGTTAACTAGGAAAACAAATAAAATATAGTTTCAAACCAAAGAACCAAATAAGCACCTCTAGACCATTGCAATTGATCCATATGGATTTATTTAGACCAATTGATACATCAAACCTAGGAGGTAGCAATTATGCCTTTGTAATTATGGAAGATTATAGTAGATACACTTGGACATACTTCTCGGCACACAAAAGTGATTGCTTTAGGTATTTTTCTAAGTTTTGTAAACTTGTTCAAAATAAAAAAGGCTTTATGATTTCATCAATTCAGAGTGATCACGATGGCGAATTTCAAATCCGTGATTTTTAAAATTTTTATGAATCTAATGGATACAACCATAATTTCTCTACTCCAAGAAATCTTCAACAAAATAGAGTAGTAAAAAGAAAAAATAGAAATTTATAAGAAATGACAAGAACCATGTTGAACAAACATAGCCTACCCAAATATTTTTGGGCCGAAGCTGATAATACGATATGCTATGTCATAAATAGGATTCTAGTAATATCATTACTTTCCAAAACTCCTTATGAATTGTGGAACAACAAAAAAACCCCATGTTTCATATTTTAAAGTTTTCAATTATAAATGTTTTATCTTGAATGAAAAAGATGTCTTAAGAAAGTTTAATGCAAAATCTGATAAAGAGATTTTTCTTGGTTATTCTTCTATTTCTAAAGTCTTTTGTATCTTTAACAAAAGAACTTTAGTTATAGAAGAGTCTATTCATATTATCTTTAATGAAATCTCCGAATTAAAAAAAAATGAGTTTGATGATGATCTTAATTTTGATATTTTAAATTTAAATAAACCCTCTCCTCCAATTAGCAACTTGGATACATCTTCTTCCGAAAAATCCTTACCTAAAGAATGGAAGTATGTAGATACTCATCCTAAGGAGCTAATCACAGGAGACACATCAAAAAGGGTTCAAACTCATTCTTCTCTGAAAAATTTTTATGCCAACGTCGCTTTTCTTTCTCAAATTGAACCTAAATGCATTAATGAGACATTAAAAGATGATTCATGGGTTATTATAATGCAAGAAGAGTTGAACCAATTTGAGAGAAATGAGGTGTGAGAGCTGATTCCGAGACCCAGTGACCATTTAGTTATTGGTACTAAATGAGTCTTTAGAAACAAGCAAGATGAATTTGGTATTATGGTTAGAAACAATGCTAGATTAGTAGCCAAGGGTTTTAACCAAGAAGAATGTATCGATTATGAAAAAACCTTCGCTCTTGTGGTAAGATTAGAAGCCATAAGGATGTTCCTTGCCTATGCTAGTTATAATAACTTTAAGTTATTTCAAATAGATGTTAAAAGCGCTTTTCTTAATTGCTTTATTTCCGAAGAAGTTTATGTTGAATAGCATCTCGGATTTGAGAATGATAATTTTCTGAATCATGTGTTTAAATTGACTAAAGCTCTCTATGGATTAAAACAAGCCCCAAGGGCTTGGTATGAGAGACTTAACTCCTTTCTTATCCAAAATAATTTCTCTAAAGGCAAGGTTGATACTACATTATTTATTAAAAATTTTAAAAATAATTTTCTTGTTGTTCAAATTTATGTTGATAATATTATTTTTAGTTTCACAAATGAATCCTTATGTGGATCGTTTGCTAAGAGTATGAGGCAAGAGTTTGAAATGAGTTTAATGGGTGAACTAACTTTTTTTTCTAGGCTTACAAATCAAATAACTTAGTGATTGTATTTTTCTTAGTCAAACAAAATATGCATTAGACTTACTAAAATGGTTTAATATGGATAGTTCAAAGGCTATCAATACTCCTATGAGTACCTCCACTAAGTTAGACATTGACGAAAGTGGAGAATGCTTTAATCAAAAAGCTTATAGGGGTGTGATAGGTAGTTTACTATAACCTCCCCGCAACTAGATCAGATATCATGTTTAGCATAGGACTTTGTATTATGTTTCAATCTAATCCCAAGCTATCTCATCTTAAAGCAGTTAAAAGAATTCTTAGATATCTTAAAGGAACCACTGATCTAGGATTATGATATCCAAAATAAAAAAAATTTGAATAAATTGTTTATGCTGATGCGGATTTTGCTGGATATAGAATAGATAGAAAAGGCACATCTGAAACATGCCAATTCTTAGGTCATGCACTTGTCTCTTAGCCTTCCAAGAAATGAAACTCGGTTGCACTATCTACGATTGAAGACGAATATATAGCGGCTAGTGCGTGTTGTATGGATAAAAAATACATTAAAAGATTATAAGATTCACTTTAAGAATATTCCTATAAGATGTGATAACACGAGTGTAATATGTTTAACAAAAAATCCTATTCAATACTCTAGAACTAAACATATTGACATTAGGCATCATTTCATAAGAGATCACATTAATAACCATAACATATCTTTAGAGTTTATTAATATAAAACATCAATTAGCCAATATCTTTACAAAACCCTTGATTAAGGAATAATTTGATTTTATAACAAGAGAATTAGATATGTTAATTTTTTCTGATACATGAGTTCCTCTTTAAATTTTTCTCCAGATTTTCTTAAATGAGTTCTCTTTTTTTAGATCATTCACTATTATTTCTTCACTTAAGATAAGATTTGAATCATGGATTTATAGTATGTTTAATAGGCCATATGAATTTTTCTATGTAAATAAATGTGTGCACCACATAATGATAAAGATCTTGCGTATTGGAACCACACAGATGTTGGCATCATACAAGTTTGCACCACACCACAATAAAGTCAGTGCTCACTGCCTGTAGGCAATGGCACCGCCCAACTGGCGGTAGCACTGCCAAAGCTCGCTGCTTGTAGGCGGTAGAACCACCCAACCGGCGGTGCTATCACCCACAACCTGCCCTATAAAAACATAAGTTAGAGCCGGCAGTAGAACTGAACCCAACTCACTCTATACCTCTCCAAACAGTCCCAAATCCTTAATTCCTCTTGCTCTCCCTCTAGTAACTCAAAAGAATCCTCATCTTCTACAAAATCAAGGATCAATCTCAAAACCCCCTTTGGTGATCACAAGAAGGTTAAACTACTAAGGTAATCCTAAACCAAATTGTTTCTTTCTTTGCATTACTTGTTCTTGTCTCTCATTTGTTCTTAATAAATGTAGTCTCCATGACTTCTAGAAGATTCTCAAGGGACAAAGGGGAGAGAAGATTAGATGAAACCTAAGACTCTCTACTTTTTTATTCTCCTCAACATGCTCTTAAATTTTTAACCATAGAATTTAGAAATGTTCGTAAGGGTAAATACGTAGATTTAGAGGAATTAAGTAATTTTTAATAATTCAATGGTTTGCTAATATAGATATCCTTATAATCCTTCAAATAAGTGAACCTATACTTGTTATGTTGTTTTACAACAATTTGCATATAGATGAACACGATAGGGTCTCCACTTATCTCTTAGGACATTATATACCCATTACGGATAGCGTAATTTATAACCTCATAGGAATTGCTGAGAAAAGAAGAGGTTGTTACTTTAGAGGATAATTGGACGAAGAATCAATTGGAACCACTTATTCTGATACCTTAGGTACAATTTTTGATAATCCAAACTTGTCTATCCTTTCGAAAAGCTGTAAACATTTGCTACCTTTCAACACCAAATTGTTTCATCATATTTTGATAAATATTATACTTCTAAAACAATATCATCATGATGAAGTTAGTCAAATGGAATTAGGAATGATGTATTGGATTATGAAGGGACATGACAATTATTTTGGTTACCTAATACAACAAAACATGATTGAACTATCAAAAAAGGACATGATACTTCCATATGGTGACTTAATTACTAGACTAATCCATGCATATGATATAGTCATTCCACCTGACAAAAAAATCTTAAAACTAGATAGGTTCAACATTATAAATAGAAACCTACTAAGAAGATTAAGATGTATAGTCAGAAGTGAGACTTGGACTAGATTACCTAGAAGGAATGACCCCCTCTTGATCTCGAACTTGAAACACTAATATTTAGGGGAAATCAATCTCCTCCTACTAGTCCCTTTGAGGCAACACCTCCAACAAAGCAAGCACCCTCCTCATCTACCAATGACATAGGGACTCGAATGGATCTATTTGAACAATGTCAACATTAAATTTTAATAGAGTTATAGCAAATTCATCAACAACTTAATACTCTGTTTAGATATTTTGACTTACTACCACCTAAATAGCTATTATATATCTTTTTATTGATGACAAAGGGGGAGAAGTTGACAGAATCTCTCTCTTTAATGTTGTGAACTTTTGATGTTGTGTTCACTTTTGATGTTGTGATCTCTTTAATGTTGATAGTTTTTTAATGTTACCATGCAACGATGCAATGTGGGATTCTTCTTAATATTATGATTTTTTTAATATTACCATGCAATAATGAAAGTATCATAAATGTTATATCAAGATGATGTATCATGCAAGTAGTGATGTAAGGCTATGCCCGAAGCATTTTATCATGCATGAAGTGATGAAATTGTGCATTTAATATCTTGATGACTTGAAACTATGATGATGCACAATGCATATGACTTCTAATTAAAATTGATTAAAGCTTGAATTTAAGGTTGTGAATTCAAGTTTGTATTCTATCAAATATGACATATGGATGGGGGAGTTAAGGTTAACTCTGTCATCAATTGGTTGTCATCATAAAAAAGGGATAGATTATTGAATTTTAGATTTTAATGATGAAATTAATTGATAAATTATTTGATCTAATTTATATGTTGAGATAAGTATATAGGATTAACTATAATAACGGTAAGGCATAAAGCGGATATTGGGTTGGAGTCAAAGATTGGACGATACATCGAAGATTCGGACGATATACCAGAAGTTTATTGGAAGCTCGCCAAGAGTTCATCAGGAGCTCATCGAGAGTTCGTTGGAAGTTCACCGAGAGTTCGTTGAGAGTTCGCTAAGAGTTCGTCGGGAGTTCACCGAGAAGTTCGCCGGAAGATCGCCGAGAGAATAATCAAATATACCAGAAGATCACCAAGAGAACAATGGTACCACCCTGTCAGGCGATGGTACCACCAGAGCTTGGTCTCCGAAGCTCTGTCAGGCAATCGTACCGCCCAATGTTAGTCTGCAAGCGGTAGTACCGCCCAATAATAGCGGTGGTACCGCCAATACCCCGAAATCTAAGGATGTGACATTTTTTTGCTCCAATTCAGAAGCCATTGGGGTCTATAAATACCCCACCCTTTTCTACATGAAAGGGTATGAATAATATCTTGAATTCTTAGGGTGTTAAAAGTGTTGTAAAAGTGCAAAGAGTCCTCCTCCTCCCATTTTAGTGTTGTGATCATTCAAAAGAGGTGTGAGGCTTGTAACGGTTATCTCCTAAACCTGTGAAAAAGAGAAAGCACTGTAAAGGGGTGGTTCATCTTCGTCTATTGAAACAAGACTATTAGTGGATGTCGGTAACTTCGACAGATGAGGAATCGAAAGTAGATGTAGATCACAACGATAGAACCACTGTAAATTCTGGTTTGCATTTCTATTATTGTCATTTACTTACTTTGCAATTGCCTCACTTTCTCCTTACTTGGCTTTCACTACCCTTGCGAACAAACATGCTTTCAAGTTATCTTCTGATATCGATTTTTTTAACGTACAAAGAATTTTAAATCGACGTTTTTATCCGCTGTACTAATTCACCCCCCATTTTAGTGCCAACTCGATCCTAATACTTCTCCTCTTTCTTCCCTTGCTACCTACCCCTAACTTGGGCATGAGGATAGTAAGAAGGGCTAGCCCCTTCTTGTTTTGCTACTACGTGATGATGCGTGAAGGTCAAGAAAGGACGTGTTGCGAAAGGAGATGCGTCGTCGCTTCATCCATCGTGTGAATCACCATTAGGAGTTTATTAGAGCTCCATCATCCATGGACTAATATTTACATATTAGGGAATATATGATCTCTCCTAGGTGGGAACGTCTCACACATCTTACTTAATTTTTGGTTTCATGAGTTTTTCACTCTCAATCATTGCATGGCGATTTGATATAATTTTTTGAGAAATCAGTTTTTATTTTTCTTTTCTACTATACTTTTCCCAAGATTTTTCAATAGTTTTTATATAATATTTTTTAGTATTTGAGTTTTTAAATATGTCCCTAAGCTATGATAAAAATTTGGTCTATAAAAGTCCACTCCCAATATACGATATCCTTATATTAATTGAACTCCAAAATTATAGTATCAATCTCAAAAAATGGTAGAAACATTGAAATTTTTAAGCAAGCTTTCAATTATGACCACATGGACCTTTATAAAAAAATTTTAAATTGAGATTTTTTTGATATTTTTTGTTTATTTAAACTGGGGTTTTTCTATTTTCTCATTTTTTTTTTATTTCGATCAAAACAAAAATATCATCTTTATATAATATTTTATGATATTTACCTAGGTATGGTAAAAAGTTAGTCCAAAATAATCAACTCTTGAACGTTTATAAGAATATTTAATTGCAACAACATAAACCTCTATAACAAATTTTCTAATTAAGTGATTTATTTTGATAATTTTATAATTTTTTTCCAAATCTGAACAGTTTGATATTTTTTATTTTCTCAATTTTTTTATTTCCACCGAAACATGATGTCTTTATGTATTATTTTTTGACATTTTAGCTTTTAAATATCTTTAAGTTATGATAAAAGTTGGTTCAAAACAGTCTACTCATGATATTTGATATCTTGATTTTCATTAGAACCTAAAAATCAAAGTCAACATGGTACAAATGCTACAAAATTTGTAGGAAAACTTTCAATTATAACTATATGGACCTCTATAATAAATTTTATAATTTAGAGATTTTTTATTTTTATTTTTTGATTTATTCAGAATTCGAATAATTTAGGGTTTTTTTTATTTTTTTTCCTTGTGTTTACCAATTTTATCAAAATATGATGCCTTTATGTGATTTTTTTTTTATATTTGTGCTTTTAAAAGCATCTCTAAATGTTAAAAGTTTAGTCTACAAAACACAACTTTTGATATATGATATGTTGATTTTCGTTAGATTTTAAAATTAGAGTATCGACCTTAAAGAATAATTCAAATATTATGAAATATTCAGAAAGATTTTAATTACAACCACATGGACCTTTATAATAAATTTTATAATTTAGAGAATTTTTTGATATTTTTTATTTATTCATAATCTGAATAGTTTGAGATTTTTTTTTATTTTCTTTATATTTTTTCCAATTCCATCAAAATGTAATGTCTTCATATAATTTTTTTTTTTGATATTCAAACTTCTAAATATGTCCTTAAGCTATGATAGAAATTTGCCCCACAAAAGTCAATTTCTAGCATATGATGCTATGATTTTGGTTGGACCTCAAAATTAGAGCATCAATCTCAAAAAATAGTTCAAATGTTATAAAATTTTTAGAAAAGCTTTTAATTGGAACCACATGGACTTCTATAATTTATTTTTTAAAATTCAGAGAAGTTTTTAATATTTTTTTGATATATTTAGAATATGAACAGTTTGAGATTTTTTTTATATTCTCCATGTTTTTTCTTTTGACCAAACCATGATGCCTTTATATAATATTTTTTGACATTCAAGTTTCTAAATATGTATGTCTCTAAGCTATTGTAAAACGTTGGCCCTAAAAGTTCAACTCTTAGTATTCTATATCCTGATTTTGATTGGACTCCAAAAACTTTAAATTATTGACATCAAGAAATGGTGTAAATGTTATGAATTTTTTTAAAAAAAAATTCAATTTCAATTTCAACCATAATTAATTTTTCTAATTAAGAGATCTATTTTGATATTTTTTTAAAATTTGAATAGTTTGATATTTTCTATTTTCTTTATTTTTTTATTTTGGCAAAAAATATGATGTCTTTGTACAATGTTTTTTTTTTTTTTTGATAATTGAGGTGCTAAATATGTCCCAAAGGCATGATAAAAATTTAATGATAGAAAATAAACTCTTTGTATCTAATATCCTAATTTTGATTGATCCCAAAATTAGATTATCTATTAAAAGAGGGAAAGAGTGTAATACGAGTGAGTTGAAGGAAACTGCTTGTTTCATCTAACTAAATCAGCAATGGACATTTGAACAATGTGTATGCTAACTTATGTTTAGATAATGTATTTTGTAAGATTTTATTAGATATATGAAAAACACAAGTTAAATTCATGAAAAATATAATTGTTTGAGTATTTTTTGAATTTCAAACTTTCGTAGGAGAGTTTTAGATAACTAAGGTATAAATCTATTATGAGTTATTGAGTAACTCTTTACTGATGGCAGCAATGCTAGAAATCGATGATGAAATGTGTTGGAACTCAACAATAACACTGGAAAGGAGGTGACTGCGAATGACTATGATAAACTCAATGGTGGTACTGAAAACCCTAAAACCTTAAGTTATAGGAAAAAAAAATTAGAATAACATCTACGAATAAAATATTGTCAATGTGGAAGATGAAAGGTAATACACCTTACGGACATTCTCTGGAATTAGAAAAACTATATACGATGTACGTACCCAATCAATTCATAATTAATTAATTAATGTTTTTTATTCGAGCCAATATGAACGAACCTTTTAGTCATTCTACAAAAGTGTATTCCAATTATTTAAAAAATAAAGGCGCTGTTAAAAAGTTTTCTAAGATTAAATTAAATTTGGAATTTTTTTTTCGAAAATTCGCCCATAAAACAATATGAGTAATTTTTTTTAACCCTTGCAGGGATGATTGGCCATCGCCTCCGCCCGCAACCCCATCACCACCACCTCCTCTCCATCTCCGCTCCCATGGGAGAACAAACCATCCACTCCACCCAATCTCTCTCCTCCTCCGCCCTTTCCACCACCACCACCACCGCCGCTGCCCCCCCTGCCACCTCCAACAACCTCCCCACCGACCCCGCCGCTGTTAGCACCACCATCATCACCGCCGCCACCACCACCATCTCTCTCCGCCCACGAAAGATCCGAAAGGTTTCTTCCTCCTTCTCCTCCTCGGTGTTGGCCGAAGACGCCTTCAAGAAGAACCCTTCCTCCGATGGCCGCCTCGCCGTCCGCGTGATCCCTCGCCCGCTGTCCGCCGACGGGGAGATCGTCGTCGCCCTCCGCCACCTCCGCGCCGCCGACCCCCACCTCGGCCGCGTCATGGACGCCCACGAGCTCCCGGCCTTCCAGTACCTCCACCCGCCCTTCCACGCCCTCGCCCGCAGCATCCTCTACCAGCAGCTCGCCTTCAAGGCCGCCGCCTCCGTCTACTCCCGCTTCCTCTCCCTCTGTGGCGGCGAGGCCGGCGTCGTGCCCGAGGCCGTCCTCGCCCTCACGCCCCATCAGCTCCGCCAGATCGGCGTCTCCGGCCGCAAGGCTTCCTACCTCCACGACCTCGCCCGAAAGTACCACACCGGTATCCTCTCCGACGCCGCCATCGTTGCCATGGACGACAAGTCTCTCTTCACTATGCTCACCATGGTCAAAGGCATCGGCGCCTGGTCCGTCCACATGTTTATGATCTTCTCCCTCCACCGCCCGGATGTGCTTCCCGTCGGCGACCTCGGCGTACGTAAGGGGGTGCAGATGCTTTATGGCCTTGAGGAGGTTCCGCGGCCTTCGCAGATGGACCAGCTCTGCGAGCAGTGGAGACCCTATCGCTCCGTTGGTTCCTGGTACATGTGGCGCATCGTCGAGGCAAAGGGCACCTCCACTATGGCTTCATCCAGCACTGAAGGGGGAGGACTCGATATTACTACCATGGGAGAAGGAATAGTGCAGCAACAACAGCTTGTCGATCCAATTCAGATGCTTCCCAGTCTTGGATGAGAACTGTACGATGCCTACTGGTACTGCTTAGATTTTCCACCAAAGCTAGCTTATTGAAATGGATATTTGTTCTTCTTTGTTTCCTCTATTCAATGAGCTGAGCTGCTGTCTGCACTGAAGTTGTCTGCTATCTTAGTGTAATTCATCGCATGTCCAGTGTTGTGTTTTTTTCGTTAAGTGGAGAATCCCAATGCCACTGGTAGGGCAGCCTGTATGGTACTTAACTGTGACACTTATACATTTCATTGGCAGATGGTGGAAACAGAATAATGTTGTAATTCTGTTGGTCATCTAGTGACTGTAAATTACAAGCTAGAACAAATTTGATCATCCATAGTCAGGATTGTTGCAGTTTTATTGCAAAATTATTTATGATTATGTGCGATTGGATATTATCATGCTTGTTTATCTGCATTGTCACTTGATGGCAACATGTGGTGGTGATCATTCAATGAGTTCAATGGTGGAAAACGATTCATGTGGATGACTCCATGTAATTGGTGTATCATGAGATGTTTTAATTATTGCTAGACTTCTTCACCCAAAATGAAATGCTACGTTATTACATAATAGAATCAAAGTGCAATTGTGCTCATTGGTTTTTCTTTATGACATTGTATTATTTTTCATAAGACTTTATTATCTGATGTTGTTATTCATTATTTACTGATTGTTTCGAGTTATATGGCCAAAGTGTATCATGATATTACAACTCATTGAACTCTGTTGAAGGCAATATCACTTGTCAAACTAAAGAGCAATTGATTTTATTATTATTATCATTGAAGTCTTCTCAGAACTTTATCTTTCCTTGCACTACCATTTTCAGTTTATTCAGTTTGACTAATTGGCACATCTATAGATCTTCTATGGACATATCCATACTATCATAAACATTTTTCCTCATCTAATCCTTCGCCCTAATTGTTCTTGATTGTTATTATTTTCATATGCTACCTTTCTAAATGACCTCACATTTTGGCACACTATTTAAAATTCGTTAGATGTGAGCATGTTTAGCAATATATTAGAAGGAATAAAATGTGTCTTCTGAATATTCATTAATATAAGAATGATGCATGACGTGCAAAATGCTTGATTCTGTAACAAATCTGTTTGTTTGTACATGATTTGCAAGTTAGTGCTGCATGTTAATGGCATCTCAGTACTACATGATTTGGAAGTTAGATACTTGTACATACACATTTCTCAATTTTCAAATGTTCTTTAAATATCCCTCTTTCCATACCTCATAAGATAATCTTGGATTGTTTCTATGCATATCTTTTTCTTTCTGTATATCATATATTTCTTATATTTTTTAAAAATAGATATACAGATCCTATAATTTATGGCTTGCTGAGACAATTGGATACATGTTCTTGTACAACTCTTGCTTCTGTGTCCATGCAACACTTGTTTTGGATGAAAACCAGCACCTAATCTTTTCTTTTGAAGTCATGCCATTCTAGGACTACAACCCCTTTCTCGTGTCTTTTCTGCTTGAAAACTATGCATTTCACACATGTAACATGCACTAGACGAAGAGGTTTTTGAGTGATGTAACAATTGATATTTGTTTTATCAAGTGAGCATTGAATACTTATTGAAGAATATGTCATCCTTAAGTAGCAAGTCTTCACCTCTTAAGATTGCATATCTATATTGACATTGGCTTGTCGGATTGACCTAGAATTTGATTCTCTTAAGGTGATCACGAGATCTGAACCTGAGTCTCAATCTGCAACAGAAATCTGCTTGAACTATATCTGATTTCTATAGTTTTCGGTAACCCATGTGCAGGGTAATAGCTGATGGTACTCATGATGGTTTCCTTGTGATCTTAGATAAATGATGAATGATACATTGCAGCATTTATAGAAAACATAAATGTGTCCATTTTATATTTTCTCAATGGAAAGAAGAAATGCAGAACTAGTTTTTCTGATGTTGTGATGTTGCTAGTCTAATAGTATAAAGGCTGTGCATCTATCTATAACTTAGTGAAAGATTTACATTTATCAGGTTTGTATAATGTTAGATCCAGATAATTAGTTGTAATTTACACTATCAACAAAAAGGGTGTCATTCTAGATTATGTGGATAAGAAAAAGAATATAGAACTTTCACTGACGTGGCTATTACTAGTCTGATAGGTGAATGCTGTGCATATATAGATATATAGAACTTATTAGGTTTGTTTATACAGATTCGGATAGACTTAGATTTAAACACGATTCAGACCAATATTCTCAGTGGTCTATATCTGAAGCTATAGGTTATTGGATCTTGAGACAAGAGAAAAGGATTGAATCAGTTCAGTTGGTCTGATAGTTTGGGTTTATATCCAGATTATATGCTTTTCATTTAGAAAATTATCTGCTAATTGTTTGGACTGAAATAATTTCTGTGAAAAGAACATCATTATTATGAAACTCTGTTAATATTGGTGTTGGTTGTGTTAATTGACCATCTACAAGTTGACCAGCTACGAAACTTGAAATTATATCTCAATTCAGTTCATCTAGGAGTTGTGTTTCATAAAAAAGGTTTTGGAAATCCTATTCTCTTTTTCAAATGCTGGTTTTAGATGTCAATATTGTTTTTCTTGTAATTATTAGTTTAATTGGCATGTTTTATGTTTTGTAATTTGATATTGAGTATCCTGTCACCTTTTTATGTATGATAAGTTTGATGTTCTTGTCCTTTTAAGATTAATTGACACATTTTTTTTATCCAATAAAATATCGGGCATCCCAACACCTTTTTTATTCATGATTTTTGGTATGTGGATATAATACATCAAACAAGGCACTTTGTCCAAGTAAATAGTGGATATAAGCTTAGAATGTAAATTGTAGTAGATCTGTATTTCGGCTACTTAAGGGTCAGCATTGAATTTTAAGCCTGTGCTTACACTATGGATTTCCTTATTGGTTTAATAACTGTAGTACACAAATGCTGAGATGGGTCTTGTGCAAGTGATATAAAGTGAATTAATTAAAATCGCTGCCGGTTCTGTTATTTTCTTTTTATTTTTTTCCTTGTCTTCTATGTTTTAATATCAAGAATTTCTTTCCAACACATGTAGATGCTTGTTGTGGCTGTAGGGTAGATTTTACTTCCGGCAAATTTATTATGTCCACGTTAGTAAGTGATAAGACCCCTAGGGTTTTATCGTAGAAGAAGAGAGAAAAAGGGATAATCACTTCGAGGGGATCGACCTCCTTGATCACTTTGAGGGGATCGACCTCCTTGATCACTTTGAGGGGATCAACATCCTAGGGTTTGTCAAAAGACTGAATAATATTTCATTGATTGCCGAAAAGAAACAGTTATATCCATATTTATAGAGTTCCACCTAAAGTCCACCAAGACTTGGACTCTTAATAATAAATAAATATTAAATAAACTCCTATTCGACTCAGTGATTTAAAAAGCGCTAGGCGCCAAAAGGCGCCACGGTCCAAAAACGCCCGAGGCGCTAAGCGCTCGCCAAGGCGCTCGCTCGAGCGAAGTGAGGCGCTAAAAATTAATAATATTAAAATTAATAGTATTAAAATCAAAATAATAGTGTTATACTGTATATAGTTAACAGTATACAGTATAGCAGTATACTGTATACTTTTAACAGTATACTGTATACTGTTAACCAAGGTATGCAATATCGTACCGTACCGGTATTTTGAAGTTGACTCGGTACGGTACGGTATCAGCATACTGAGCGATACACTAGGGTGTACCGAGCGGTACAACACCAGAGCTTACCGAGTGATTTTAAATATTTTTCCTCTTACTGTAGCACTGCTACAGTGTACACTATAGCAGTGTAGCACGGTCCGTCCGGTAGCGGGCGGTCCGCGTACCGGTATGCCGTTGGACCGGTGCGTACCGCTCGTACCGGGCGGTACCATTCGAAATTGCATACCATGCTGTTAACAGTATACTTTCGATTTCGAAAGAGGAGAAGCCAAAGAGAAGAGAAGAGTGTAAGGGAAGACCGAGGGTGTTGAGAAAAGCGGGAGCGGCAACGGCGAGCGATGACAGTGGTAGCGGCAGCGGTAGCAGCGAGCAGCGGGAGCGGCGAGCGGGGACAGAGGCAGCGACAACAGCGAGCAGCGGCAGCGGGAGCGACGAGCGGCGACAGTGGCAGCGACAGCGATAAAAGCGAGCAGCGGTAGCGAGAGCGGTGAGCGGCAATAGTGGCAGCGGCAACAGCGAGCAGCGGGAGCGACGACAACGGCAGCGGCAGCGAGCAGCGTGAACGGCAAGCAGGGTTAGGGTTAGGGAAGTCGCGCTGATATTGGTGCTTTAGTTGGTTCGATTGAACCAACTAAAGCACCGGAGACCGAACCAGACCTAAATCGCTGGTTCGGTCATATGGTTTAACTCAGGCGCTCGCCCGACGCTTGGGCTCGGGCGAGCGCCTAGGCGGCGCCTCTTTGAAGCGTGCCACCTGGAAATGAAGCGATGCGCTCGGGCCTTGCCTTGCCTCGCCCGAGCGCCTTTTTAAATCACCGATCCGACTCTTACCGAATTAAGCAAACTCATAAGCAGCATTAAACTTAGGGAATTTCTTTTTTAGCACTTTAATCACAAGGTATCTACAATGCATCACAACCCGTTGATCAAGTAAGTATGGTCTTCACTTCTTGATAGTGTAAGCAATATGTTGGTTTTTCGATGTAGTAGTCATTGTAGTTTTTGAAAAACCATCTCCATCCGATGGCTAAAGGCAGTTGTGACCTTACTTCCACGTCTTCCCTTTGGGATCACCTGCTTTCTATTAATAAAAAACTTCATGATTAGTTTAGAAAAATTCCATGAAACATCACCCAAGGTTGATAGCCATTCAATTTCAAGCACCACTTCGAAGTTTTCCAAGGGTAGCAAAAAGAAATCCACAAGCAACTCTTGGCCCTGTATAATCAACTTTATCTTCGGACATTTGCTATCACAAGTTAAAATTTGTTCATCGACGACCTTTACTTCGAATTTGTTACAGCCTTCAATATGTTAAGCCAATCAGTCAGCAACCTTACTGTTTATAAAATTATTAGTGCTATCAGTATCAATCAAAACTGTAACATGCTAATGTTCCAAAGTTCCTCCAATTTTCATAGTTTGTGGGTTAGAGTAACCAACTAATGCATGCACTGTATGTATAATAGGTCCAACATCTTCATCAAAATCTATATCTTCATGATCGGAGTCCACATTGTTAGCTTCCAGTTCCTCCCCAATTGGTTCAATCATCAGAAGTTGCCATTTGTTTAGATCGGTGCTCCATACTCTACTTTTCATCATAGTGTAAGCACAAATCCTTCGGTGATCTTTCCTTAAGTTATTCTCATGTTAGCCTTCGAGTGTTAGGGTTTCAACTAAGAATAGATAGGGGCGAGTGGCTTGCTGATTATCCGTTTGTTATCACTTCTATTTCGATGATTTTCCCTACTAATTTTTTCCTCGTGTAAACATGCAAATGATATTGCGGCTCTCGTAGTGTAGGGTTGATGAGCTTTGACTTCACATCAGATCTCTGGATTAAGTCCTTCGATAAATGTACCCACCAATTGTCGTTCGGACCAATCTCTGGCTTGATTTGATAATCGTTCAAATCTGCTCTGATATTCTAACACCGTGGAAGTTTGACGAATTTTAGCGAGCTGTCCATCAATATTCTTGTATTCAGATGGTCCAAAGCGAATAATAAGTCCTCTCTTGAATTGCTCCCACGAGAGAATCTCATGACAGGTTTCGTACTAATCATACCATTGGATTGTATTTCCATCTTGTTGGATTGAAGCTATTTCCACTTTGGATTCTTTTGGAGTTCTGTGAAAACGGAAGAATTTTTTCGCCCTAGAAATCCAACTAGTCAGATCTCCATCTTCCTATCTTGGAAATTCCACCTTCATGTGTCGGTAGCTTGTGTCCTATTCTTGGTTCCTTTTTCCTGTGTCTCTAGATCGGTTCAATATAAAATTTAAACTTTTATTTTGTTAAAACTTGCTGAAGCTCTTTAATAGACGCTTTTTAAAATCGGTTCTCAATTCTGGTTTCTAAGGCTTATAATTGGGCTTTCACTGAGTTGTCGGTAGTCATTGCGTACGACTACAGATCTATAATTTCCAATTTATGTTTTTGGTGTCGGGCCAAGGGCATCAATACTGCACTATTCGGTGCAGCTGCTATGAAGTTTGGCCCGGGGCAGCGTTGGGGTGAGAACACTGCGGTCGTTGCGAGGAGGCGGCGTCGGCGTGGGGAGTGGTTCGTTGGCCGGGAACAACGGCAGCGGCCCTTTCTCGCTCGAGCAGGATGGGGCATGGCTGCCCTCACGCTGCTCTCGATTGGGAGGCATGTTGCTGAGGGCTGAGAGGTTGCTTGCGGATGTTGAGGGCTAGGTGGCTGCGGTGGAACGAGGGGAGATGGTCGAGTGGCAGAAGATGCAGAGGATGGTGGATCTAGTGGCTGTGGTTGTGACCCAAGGGGAGGCAGCGAGAGTCGCGGCTGGGAAGCAGCGGTGGTCGCTGGCCGGGAAGCGGCAGCGGTGGTGGTGGCAACCGGCAACTATGACAGCAGACGGACCGATGACTGCGGTGACTGCGGCGGCTACAGTTTCCCTGCTTCACCTCTTTACTTCTTTACCTACCACGGTGGCAACCGGTGGATGTTGTGGATGCCGGTGGAGAAGCGGGTGTGTGCTGGCCAGGAAGCAACAACGACGGTGGTCGCTGGTTGGAGAGCAGCGGCGACGGTGGTCGTTGGCCGGAAGAAGGGGAAGCGGTGGTGGTGTGACTGGGAACAATGCTCTATTTATGCCGCTGCGAGAAGGGAAGGTTGTTGTCGGGGTTAAGAGGTAGCAGTGGTGGTACGACTAGGAGTAGTGTCGCCGAGGGTGAGGAGCAGCAAAGGGTCGCCGAGGCTAGGCGCTGTGAGGGGGTGGTCCGTTGGCCGGGAACAGCGGCGGTGGCCCTTTCTCACTCAAGTGGGATAGGGTGGCAGTTGGAGGGCGGCTGTGGCGCAATAAGTAGGGGGGAAGCCTCGCTCGAGAAGGATGTGGCTGTGGACCCCTAGGATTTTATCATAGAAGAAGAGGAAAAAGGGGATGATCACTTCGAGGGGATCGACCTCCTTGATCACTTCAAGGGGATCACCTCCTAGGTTTTGTCAAAAGACTGAATAATATTTTGCCGAAAAGAAACAATTACATCCCTATTTATAGAGTTTCACCCAGAATCCATCAGGACAGACTCTTAATAATAAATAAATATTAAATAAATCTCTATTCGATTTTTATCAAACTAAGTAAACTCAACAAAATATTATTCAAAAGCTCAGGTATCCTAATAATAAGATAATTTATTTGTTTGGAAGATCCACAATTTAATGATTTAAAGAGCTTGTTCCTACATTGCACTAAGTAGAAGTTAGAATACACTCAATATTCCATACGCAAGCTATCGGTTACCTATTTTGGTTATATGATATATGATCATCTTTGTTAAATTTATCTGTTACCTATAATAAGATAATTTATTTGTTTGGAAGATCCACAATTTAATGATTTAAAGAGCTTGTTCCTACATTGCAAAAAGTAGAAGTTAGAATACACTCAATATTCCATACGTAAGCTATCTGTTACCTATTTTGGTTATATGATATATGATCGTCTTTGTTAAATTTATGATAATTTAAAATTATAGTTAAAAAGATGACTGGTGTGCAGAACAATGACATGTGGTTTGCTCAATTTTGACCAGAATATGAACAATTGTTGTTGTGTTCCTGTGGACAGTTTGGTTTGACTCTGATATAGATCAACACAAATGGTCCTTTTCAACAGCCCAAATGGTCCTTTTCATTTTGCATGACAGGTCCGAATTATGTTTATTGTACATCTAAACGCATGATACTAATTTGCATTTATCTTGTGGTATTAATGTAACTATTGAAGTGCATATTTACAGATGGTACATGTGATTATTTTCAATTCGATGACATTTAAGGGTGAAATTGATGTATCACTTCATAAATGTTAAGATTCCTTCCTGAAACAAGCACCTACTATTTGTTGAAAGTTATTATTAATTCTTGGTCAGTAGTGTTGTAGTTAAGTGAATGTTACTTTCTACTCTAACATGGATAAGATATGCCCATTAGTGCTCAAATAACTTTAAGCTGGACATGGTGAGCTTGTACATGCACTAGAAGTGCAATCATGCTGAAACAGAAAAAGGAGATCCAAGGTACACAGGTAATAATAGGTTTGTAGGTTGTCAACTAGTTTGAAATGAATTAGATTTCTCCTCTTTGGATGGAAATTGAAAACCACTCAATTTTTTAGTGGTTAACAGTTGTAATGGCAGTTCTAGAAAGACTTTTCTACTCATTTTTGTAAAGGTTGTAGTGCCGCAACAATCTGACTTTGTGCCTGTGCAGACTTTGAAGTTATCTTCTCCGAGGCTTCAGATCTGACATGCTTGTGAATTGTGATAACTAGCTTCATATTGAGTTGATTTCATATCAAGAGGCTAGATTGAGTGATCAGGTGGTCCAACAGATGAAAATATCTCATCACTGTGAGTGATCAAGTTGAAAGGTCTGTTCTAGATTATTATGGACAGAGGAGAGGAGGTGTCCCAGTTTGTTTCACTTCCATTTATGTGATCAATCACACCTTTTGATATCTACCTGCTCAGTGGTCATGACAGAATTGCCTAATGGTGTGGCATAGAACTTGGTTGTTGGCTGCCTCATTTTCAGGTTCGTGGTTTCTGGAGCAGGAAGGATCAGCATGGATGAAATACTCACCATGTGGAGCCAAATTTTGTTGTGAGGCCTCTGCACCGTAGAGGAAGAATGGAAGATTTGAGTTGCAGAAGCTTCCCATTGCCATCTCACACATGAAATTAGTCATCTCCCAAATGAGGTCCACCCTTGTTGACTTTATTTCTTTTTACCGATGACTTATTTTTCTTACTCTCTTTCTCTCTCTCTGTACAATATTGGAAGAGTAAAAAAACCAAAATTATGTAATAGACAGAAAATTTAAGATTTTTTTTTTTTTTTGTATGAATCATGTCTGGGAACTTAAAGACTTATCTTGCTCTATCAGTAGCAATAGATCATGAACAGCACTTAAAAGTTGGGAGTTGATGCAATCGTCTGCTCTGAATCTTCTCATTTTCATGTAGCTTACAGTGATGGGACATCCGACTTTTGCCCATAATCTCTCTCTCATCAGCAGGGCATTAACTTCTTTGTTCCAATTAATTTGATGTGATGGTGGGTTCAGTGAGCCAAGGCCAGCAAATTGTTGGGCATGGATGGATGAGAGGAAGCGATGCACCTGTTGTTTTGTGCCACAATAATAATATATTTGATATGACCTTGTAAATGTCATGCACATACTGATCCCCCCTCAGCAGACATGCTTGAATCTCAGCCAACAAGAGGCACCAGGTATTGGCCTCATTCTGTGGTAACTTTGTGCTTAGAGAGAGAGAGAGAGAGAGAGAGAGAGAGAGAGTTGAACATATATAACATGTACAATTTTATATTCAGGAGGGCTCGAGGAGGAAACAGTGGTGGTGATGCAAATGCATGGAGAGTTGGGAATGGGTTGGCTCATATGTCCCACCTAGTGTGGGCGGGCGGGGGGGGGGGGTTGTGGGAATGGATGGATACGCTATCACATCCTTCTTTTTGGCTTTTGAAGATTTGGTCATTCGGGGCAACATTGGATTCCATGCACACAGGGACATGGTTTCCAGCTAGCACAAAGGACATCCCCCTCTTCAACAACATTCACATCCCATCATCTCCCTTGTACCACGAATCTCTCTCTTCTCTTATTTTCCAACATGATCTAATCTTATACTAATGTTTTCTTTTTCTCTTGTATATTCTTCAAATACAAGTAATTTGGATTTTTTTTTTTTTTTGTTGCCCGGTTTCGATTTCAACCCTTGAAAAATGATGGAAGGACTTTTTCTTAATCTCAATTTGGTGCATTTTTACCTTTATCTATCCACTTGTATCGAATAAGAGAAGAAAATAATTACTCCATAGAATTTTTCAATGATAGTACAAATTGATTTGCAAAATCACCGAAAGTAATTTAATTTTAAATGTAATATCTTTTGTATCTTATTCTTATCTGAAACACATTCTTTCCTTTTGGACTCAGCAAAGCAGTCAACATGCAACCCAAACAGGAGAAGAAGAAGATAGTTGACACTGTAATTGTAGATTAGTGATCAAGATAAAGAAGTTCTTTGCCTAACAGTAGATAGCGACACAAAGTTGCCCGAAAAGTGTTCTACAACATATCCAACTAAGCTTTCTTGCTTTTTTTTTAATATATATACAGCAAATCCCCAAATTATTTTGACAGAGATCCTACGCTCTACATTTCATTTCTCAGGAGGCTGCAAAACCCTAATTAGCATCTGGGGTGTGTACTCAGGGACATGACATCTGATGCAACAACATATGGCAGGCATGAAATCCAGACTGTTGACATGATCAGTGTGCACAAGTGAACAGTAGCATGCACTTAACTCAGTACTGACCATGAACGCTGCATCATTTCGACAAATCAATTGGTGTGCAGCAGCAGTTACTTTCACAAAGGACACCCAGTCCACCACCACCACCACCTACACTGCAGGCTGATGACAGCATAGGAGGATGACCGTATGCAGGTGAGAAGAAACCCAAGCAAGGAGTAAAATAAAAGATTGGAGTGGAGGGCTTTGCTTAGACAACAAGGTGGCGGAAAAGATGAAGAAGAACACAAGGGTTGACTCGAAAGAGTGGGTGCATCCTTTCTGGTCCTTGGAATCTGACACACCAACAAGACTGCTGTGGTGGGAATTCATGGAGGGGCCCCATTAGCAGCTTTGATCCACAGTGATCAACAAGGAGATATAGGAGGATGATGGACCTCATTAGGGTGCATGCAGCATCACACAAGAAGGTATGTTGCAGAAGATAAGCTAAAATCCTTTTTTCTTACATCTAGAGGATAAAGTTAAAGGCTCATAGGCCACACATGCACACACAAACACAAAGCTACAAATAAATGTCACCAGCCGAGAGAGAGAGAGAGAGAGAGAGAGAAGATAAGAGATAAGAAAGAAGAGAGAGATAATAATTGTGGATGGGACCAATGTGCAGGGGGTGGGAGTGGTGAAGCATGACCCTGTCGGTTCTTCCTCAGCTTGAATCCCTCACACAGATCTCCCCACAATCCCCATCTCTCATTTGAGCAGCTGCAGTAAGCTTTTATATCACTCCTTCTCCCTTCATTCCACCCTTGGTTTCATCCTCCCCACCCCTCTGATGGCAGGTAGGGCACCAAATCCCACAGCCTTCCTACTCCCTTCCAAGCCTCACCATCATTTCTCCCTCATCCTATAGCTTTAGTACTGCACTCTCTTGTTCAGTCCCTCTCATCTTTGCTGCAATAAAGAGGTGTGTGTGTCATGGAGAAGGGGCCCTTCTTCCCTCAAAGATTTTTCCAACTGATGATTACCTTCCCCCACTGAGTTCCTTCCTTTCCCTCCACCTCCTGAGGAGTGGTGCAGTGCAGAAGGTGAAAGGTTTAAGTCTCAGCTATAGCTATATATTGAGGTTCGACTCATGGAGTTCAGAAACCTGGATGGTGACTTAGGGTTACCTCCTCCCTCCTCCCCCTCCTCCTCTCCCTTGGTTTACAATCCTCCTCCCATCAGAGGATCTGCTTTCTCTAAACCCATCCTTCCCCTCTCTTCCTCTCTTATACCCTCAAGAGGAGGAGGAGGTTGCTGTGACACTGCTGCTACTGGTGGTGAAAGAAATGGTGCTTCTTTTGGGAGCTCCACCATACCAACAGCAACCGAGGAGAATAGTTCTTCCCATTCTAACACAAGAAATCCAGATCCAGCTCCCATCTCTGTCTTGTCTCCAGTTGGAGCTGGTGCAAGTTTGCCCAACTCCATACAGTCCGCCGAAGTTAAGACGGCGGTCACCACAGTTGATGCTTCTGTAAAGTACAAGGAGTGCCTGCGGAACCACGCCGCCGCCATCGGTGGCCACGTCCTCGACGGCTGCGGCGAGTTCATGCCCGAGGGCGGCCCATCCACGCCCGAGGCGCTGAAATGTGCGGCCTGCGGCTGCCACCGGAGCTTCCACCGCAAAGACGGCGACACCGATGTCAATGCCGACAACTCCTATCACCACCACCACCATGGTGCCTCTCATCTTCCTCTCTTGCTCCCGCCTCCCCACCCGCAGTCCCACCCCTACAACCAGCAGAAGCCGTTCCCCTTCGGCTTCCCCTCGAGCCCGCCGTCGCGGGCGGTCCCGCTATCCTCGGCGGTCATGGCGTTCGGCGGCAACACCTGCGGGAGCGGAGGGACGACGACGGAGTCGTCGAGCGAGGAGCGGATCAACGCGGGGGCACCCACGCCGGCGATCGCACTGAGGAAGCGGTTCCGGACCAAGTTTACGGCGGAGCAGAAGGAGAAGATGCTGGCTTTCGCTGAGAGGGTCGGGTGGCGGATCCAGAAGCAGGAGGAAGCGGTGGTGGAGCAGTTCTGTGCCGAGGTCGGTGTGCGGAGACAAGTCTTGAAGGTCTGGATGCATAACAACAAACACGCAAACACGAAGCAGCAGCAGCTGCAGCCGCCACCGCCGCCCGTAGAGCAGGATCAACTGCAGGTGCAACAGCACCAGGAACAGCAGTAATAACAGATTGATGAGGAGAAGAGAGAAGATGAAGAAGAAGAAGAAGAAGTATCCTTGCCATGCTTTCCCTTTTGTCTCAACTTAGGCACTGATTCTTACACGAAAATTTGCAGTGATTTGTGTTGTTTGATCGTTTAGATTACCAGTAAAAGTTAGAATAAACCCCCATCTTCTCAGTTTAGTGGTAGAGATTGTTTGAGGTCAGAGAGCTTCCAAGTTCTTTGTGGTGGCTGCACTTGTGGTCAGAGAACTTCACAACGTGGGTACCGTTCCACCCTTGAGGTATCTCGTTTCTTCTAAGACATTAATTCCTGCATTTATTGTTCTTTCCATGTTTTCGACATTGACCACTCATATGAAGTAAAACCCCATAGCAATGCATTAAATTCTTTCTTGGGATCCAAGGATGGTACTGTCTCATGATCTCACAACTGATAAGACAAAAAGAAAAAGAAGAAGAAGAAGAAGAAGAAGAAGAAGAAGAAGAAGATGATGATGATGATGAAACGCATGCATGCTTGGCATCCGGTGCAGATTATTAGAGCAAATCTAACACTGTATCCAATACTAAGCTAATCCATCCTTGGGATCATAGACACATCACACTGTTCCATTAAAGACAGAGCCCAAAATGGAAGTCTCAGCTTTTAGGGACAGTCCCTTCTTTTACTGGCATTGGGATGGGGATTAGAAAAGCAAAGCAAGTTTTGTGACATTGCATGCTGCTTCTCTCTCTCTCTCTCTCTCTCTCTCACACACTTTGTTACAGGGAAGCATTTCTTGGCACTGGTGCCATTGAGCCAGCATGCAGTGCCTTTTTCTTGTCTGTACTTCCACCATGGTTGCATTAAAGGGATCAAACATCTCCTGCTATTTTCCTGCCTGTTTAGCGATTCACAGCTAAAAGTTGTAGGGGTGCAGTAAAATGATTGAAGCGTGTTCTTTGTCTTCTTTATAACTTGGGGAGGCTTAAGCTTGAGATTTTAAATGTTCTTCTCACACAGGAAGAGAAGACAAAGTCTGTAAGTGGTTGGATTAGGCCAATTCCTTGAGGTTGTTCATGTATGTTAAGCGTGCGAGGATTTAGCATCGATACATATGATAAGCCCATCAAGATTCACAGATGTGTCATGGGGAATGACTAAAATGAATGTGCCATGGCGGCCTCGTATGACTCCGAGACTGCCTGCTTTGTTTGCATTCCCGGCCTTCTCCTGCCTGTTCTTGTGTTCCGCGCTCTCTCGATGGCGGAGAACATAGTGGAGACCTTCGTCGAACACTTGTGTGGATTATGATTCATCGGTATGTGATGAAAAACATGAAGAAGCGATTGAACACACAGTCCCACATGTATCATGCCCGATGCAGTACTACTGCAAATGGTGTTTTGGTTTTCATTGAGGTGTGCATAAAAAGGTTATAGACCCCCGCCCTTGTCCACCACCGCAACATAGGCATCAAGACTTGAATTGATGCGTATCTTGCATTGGCCATTCAAGACTTTTATCCAAAAAAAATCTCTTCGAAGGTAGGCATCAAGGAATTATAGGGGAATGACAATAGAGAAAACAATTCAAAACTTAAAAGCACAATCTACGATTTCTTACGACTCATGATAAACTCACGACTTTGACTCCAACTATGATAGTATCCTAACTAAGACTCCTAGACTAACATTCGTATCTAATCATAAATTTTGATTTAATATTCTTGGCAGCCAATTTCATCTGGTGCTTTGGCATGATATTCTACTCCAAGAGTTCATAGTATCAATATTCTTGGCAGCCAATTTCATCTGGTGCTTTGGCATGATATTCTACTCCAAGAGTTCATAGTATCAATATTCTTGGCAGCCAATTTCATCTGGTGCTTTTGGCATGATATTCTACTCCAAGAGTTCATAGTATCAATATTCTTGGCAGCCAATTTCATCTGGTGCTTTGGCATGATATTCTACTCCAAGAGTTCATAGTATCGGACAAGATGGGATATCGGTTATAGGTCCAAGAGATTGATGCATAGCGTGTAGTAATAAAATGTATTTACTTTATTTTCATGGTGATCTCGATTTTCTTGTTATTTGTATGAATGATGATGTTCATCTTTTTTTTAAGTTGTGAGTTCGAGGTTGATCATGTCACTTGGGTATCATAAAACTAGACAAAACCACCGACTAAATATATAATATTTGAGAGTACATGTAATATTTGAACCAAATTAATAATAGTATATTTGTCAAATTTTAAGTATATATAATATATATATATATATATATATATATATATATATATATATATATATTACTTTCAATGTGGAAGAGATGTTTCGTTCCTTTAAAAAACAAAAAAAAATAAAAAACAAAATCTTCTCTCATGCCTAAATTTTCTAGAAATATATTACAGACTTATATTAAGTACACCAAGGCAGCAAACTGCATGCAATCAAGTGCTTTTGTTTGCAGCTTAAGAGGATACGAGTACAGAAAGAGAAGGCTACTAAAATATCAGTGATATCTAATCTTTCAGAAAGTCCTTCGACAGCATTTGTTCTTCATAGTGGAAATCTTAGGAGTAGCAATTCACGTCTTCATGCTTCCATTACTCCAACCTGCCAAAATAAAGAGAGAGAGAGAGAGAGAGAGAGAGAGAGAGAGAGAGAGAGAGATCAGAAAACTCCAAGGTTGCTTACAAGATGTAAAAAAACAACATACATACATAAGACTTGATGATTTGGATGACTCGCAACACAAGTTTTTTAGAACAGGAAGAACAAAGCTATCAGGAGATGCAATATGTGGAGTCAAAGAGATTACTGGTATTGCCGGATGAGGGGCAGTCGGCATACGAGAAGTGGCCCTTCTCAATGCGCCGAAGGTCCTCCACGAGCAGCTCGTAGTGGCGCCTCACCTCGTCGGACGTCTTCCCCCCGACGGCACGGGCGATCTTGTGCCAGCGGTCCGGCGTGCCCTCGTCGAACACCGCGAGGGCCTTCTCGAACATCTTGTTCTGCTTCGTCGTCCATGAGGAGGTCACCGAACCGGACGCCATCACGCGGTAGGTTAAGGGTGTTCGATGAAATGCTTGAATGGTAATGGTGAGCCGATACGGTGCTACTTATATAAGCAAGGAGGGAGTAACAATGACACAGTGTTTGCGATGTAACACCACACGGAAATCTATGGAGGGAGTAAAAAGTAAGTTCTTCCTTGACACTCTTCTGCCTGTAGATTATAGAGACAAGGAGAGTGTGTTGATGATAGGATGAGATCTGATTGATCATGAAGCATGCAATGCATTATGCAGGTGGATGCAATCAAACGAATGGCAAATTCAGCAGCAATATCTTCCTCTGTACAATAACATAAAGAGCTTAGAGACGCATGAGCTAAAACATGATCTTTTGATGGACTGGCACAAGTGCAGATTCCTCTTTTCACCAAGTTGCTATGGAGGATCTCGGACATGCTCGAGCTGGGAAGACATTGATTCTCGGCCAGTTGCAGGTTGATTGATGCTCCTTTGATCGTTTGGTATGGCGTAAGATCCAAAAGAGTAGCTGGCTGTTCCATAGGTTAAAAAGACCCTAGAGGATAGGAACTGTTGCAGATTCTTGAGATATATGGACGTTGTGGTGTTTCGTACATAGACACCCATAGGAGATTCACCCTTGACCTATGAGATAGGAACTGGATATATATATCCTGTGACTAATCGATTCGGTGTGATCTTCTCGTTTGCTCGTATAAGAAGAATACGTTTTTAGATTTGAATTACGAGCGAGTGATCTCTAATTCAAAATCGAACTGTGTAGGATCGGTTCATCGTTTTCATTCATAAAAAATCAGGAACCATAACTGAACCGTTCAGATCCAATTCCTGCCTGTTCGATCTGAAACCGATGAACCAAACCATGGTGCTGAAAGTTGTTTACCTTGTATACCTTTGTATACAAGGTATAGAGTCTTCGAGAGTCACAGCAGCGAAAGTTTGCTTGCTTCAACAGAATCTAGACTGTGACCAAGGATCAAAAGTTGACATCTTCCATCAGATATCGAATGTTGTTAAGGTCCTCGAGAGAGAGAGAGAGAGAGAGAGAGAGAGAGAGAGAGAGAGAGAGAGAGAGAGATCATCCCAAGATAAGAATTGCTACTATGCTGAGCAAAATGCAGACCAGATTCTTGATAAGGTGGTTCTTCTTTTGCTGCAGATTCCAGCTAAATGGTAAGAATCCATATCTGTATCCACCAGAGACAAATCACTGGATATTATTCTCGTCAGTCTGTACAATTATTATTTATGTGGTCCTCTTTCAAGTCATTTGCAAGTTGTGCAATGCGATGGAGCGGTAGTATATGTATGACTCACTCAAACCTCCAATTTTTTTCCATCTGAAATGACAGATTAATGAGACAAGCAGGGAAATAAGTTAGAAGAGTATAAGATGCTTTTACTGTTTCAGATGGAATCGAGTCCCTCCATTATGTCGTGGTTAATCGTGATACTTGCAGCCTACAGAGAAATCCAGTGCAACCCATCCATATCACCCTCGTCAACTTGGAAACTTTAGAAAAATAATTAATATTTTCAAGAAAAGAAAAGAAAATTAATTATTATTTATTTTTTTATTTTATTTTTTTTTTGCAAGTTGAATATTTTTTGCCTTCTATTATTGCCAATTTTGACTCACGATCGTATTTTTTTTTTGTTGAATTATCTTGTAACTAGTCATAATATATCTATCTATCTTTCATCCAAAGATTTAAAAGTACTTTCACCAAGGGTTTTCATCTTTATTCATTAATTTTGTAAGTCGAATATCCTTGCCATCTATTATTGCCGATTTGACTCCTTCAAGAATATATAGTATTTTCTTATTAAATTGCCTTATAACTAGTCACAATACATCTTCCATCCAAAAATCTTTCCAGAAAACCAACTCCACCTATTTGATAATCTGAACAAAAAGATGAGTCCGAGTTAAGTTTGTACCATCCTACGACAGGTTTAGTCTTCTATTACACGAAAAAATAATTAAGTTTCTTATACATTCATCACAAAATCATATATTCTAGTAATGATTATTTTTTTAAGAAAAAAAAAATTAATGATCATGCATTCAAAAAGATCAACCAAGCTAAAAAATCAGTGGTGACGTTCCACTAGGAAAAATGCCCTTCGATCCTTGCCTTGTTAGCAAGCTTGTGGGCAATAAAACTTGAAACCCTAGGTAGAAATGTAAGACCTCATTTTGACGAACAAAAACATCATTACATAAATTTTGATACCATCATGGTATCATTTCGTATTTGTTCAAAATTTAGATAATAGACATCAGAACACTCTCATATATTATAAAAACTTTGGCCTTGTATGTGCACACACCTGTAGCTACTGTCTCTCGTTGTCTATTCCAAATATAAATAACCTATTTCAAAAGGAGAGTGATTATCAAGAAAAGAATATTAAACTAAGTCTATTAATTTTTTTTCAAGCACTCATTTCATTAACATGTTTTACGGTATTTTCATTAATAAGTTCACAGTATTTTCATTAATCAAGTCAGCAAACTTTTTAATAAATAATGCTAGAACAATATCTAATACACCCAGTGTTAATTGCATATGCTCTAACTATTCTAAATAATTTAAACCAGATAATACAATGACACTAGAAGCATGAGAGTGCATGAAAGGAAGTACCACTATAAAAATATGAAACAATATTAATGCTTTGAGTTTTTAAAATATGATGAATTATTGATATCATCTATATTTTAGGTGAAATATGGATATATCTCATATTCACTTAAAATAATATATGGATGACTAATACTATCATTGTGGAATAATATTGTTATTTTTGGATATATAACCATAAACTATGAGAATATCTAAAATAGTATTATTTTATCCTATCATATAATTATTCGAAGTATATTCTCTGTTGGGATTATATATATTTCCTAATTATGTGTATCATTATGAATATCATTTAAAAATAATTCTTTAATATAATTTTATAAGTTGTTAGTCTATGCCACTTTAATAGCTACAAGATAAATATGATAATATAAAATATAATTTAAAATATATATTATGATTTATATTCTATAAGTTTATCATTCTATGCTACTTTGACAACTACTAGATAGATAAAACTTAGAGATATGAATTATAAATAATATTTACTAAATATCTATTAATCTAATTTATATATAAATAATTTAATAATAATAAAATAAAAATTATAATAATTATTGAATATTAATCAGTATAAAAAAACCTCATATGATAACTATAACATGAAATATAAATAATGTCTTTATGTGAAAAATAAATATCATTTCATAATTTTAAACATGTGAATGTGAATAACAAAAGAAATATCTAAGAATAATAATTAAAATTTAATTATCACATATAAGATTTTATTAATATGCCATATAAGAAAAGTATAAATGAAAATAATAATTTATATACTTTTTAAAACTCCATATGGAATCTTAAATTAGACCAATCAATCGTAATTAATTGGGCAGGCTTAGAATTGGGCTAAACATTAGTCCAATTTAGTTAGTCAAAAGTTAAAGTTGATTAGAGTAAAAAATTAATCAAAATTTGATTGTTTTTGAATTTGATCAAAACTTGATTGATTGAATCTAAATTCAATTAAGCGATCAAAATATAGTCATGATCAAGTTTGATCAAAATATTTGATTAAAATAAATTAAATTAATCAATTTTATAATTAAGGACATGTTAGAAACTTTTAATTTCTGAAGGATAAACTATAATTTTTCTTGGGATATATAATCGAAATGGTTTGTGAAGGATAAAATTGTTAAATAGTTTATAAGGATAAAATTATAATTTCAATAAATGAAACTCTATTTTTTTTCTTCCTTTTTGATTGTTGCTACATGAGGCATGCGGTCGCCATACTAGCGCACTTTTCTCATGCAATCGTGACCTCATCGTGCATTACATCGTGCCGTCGTGCTCACATGTAGTTGTTTGCATCGTGTAGGTCGTGCGGGTTCCCCATTGGTGGAACACCACCAAAACCATATGTCATTGACCAAGCACCACCAACCATCATTCCATTGTTTTAGTTGTGCACACACACTAACCAATGACCCTGGACACCATGGCATATAGTTGTACTCATGTGTCTGCTCAACGATCCCATCGATCACCATGGTTGTTATTGTTCATCGTGCATCCATTGGGAACCACAACTTTTGGCATTTGGTTAATATTAGTGTAGCCAACAAACATTGTCACAATGGCATGCTGTAGTCATCGGTCAAAGGTAACATTATAGCCGTCATAAGTAGAGACATTGTTGCAATCGTTTGCGACCAAGATAAGTTAGATGTTGCAAGGTTATTGCTCACAAGTAGTCACGCATGTAATCGCGATTGCACGCCCAACGATGATTCCATTATATATAGTATTATCTGTACATAGTTATTATTTATAATTGGGCTAGTGACTATCAGAGACAACTATTCTCAACAATACTATCATTGATAGTAAGTCATCATTGGTGGTCTATCGATTAAACATGAGAAACCTCTCCATGCAAGTAAGTGATTAAATAGAAAAGCAAATTGACAACATAGATGGATCATTCAAACATCATAAATCAAAACCGAATAACACATTTTCGCAAGGAAAAGGTGATAATAAACAAATTTAGGGTATTTGACTTATAAAATTATGTTACCAATTGTAATAATAAAAAACTATAATTATGTTATTATTATATAAAAAATTTAATACTAAAAATTGAAATCAAATAATAAGATATCAAGATTTATGATGCATAATTTTCTATGCTATTCGGAAAGCCTTTATATGATCTACAAGTGTAATGTCGTAAGATCCGAAAGTTATAGCAACGTTGATTTATAAGCATAACTAGACTTTCTTTCTCCTTTTTTTTCTATTATTTATAAGACTATTATGAGAGATGAATAACTTAGTTGAGAATAGAATAGATATGAGGTCTTGTCCTTTTATGATGAGAATAGAAGGTTTAAGATAGTATTTAGGAGAGTCCCTCTCATTAAGATTATCTTCTAAAAAATGTTATTATAATTAAATTTTTTATTAGCTAAAAATTATAATTAAAATTTAATAAAATCTCTAATATATCTTATCTAATTAAATAAATTGATATAATATAATATAGACAGCTAGTGAAAGAGCTCGTGGAGAGGAAGACTAAGCTACAACTTGGACTTACTCGTGCTTTTCTTAGCAATGGAATAGTCCTATTATCTTAGAAGCATAGTTCATTATGAGCCTTCCATATCAACCAAAAGACATATCAAAATCCCAACATATTTCTTAAATATATGTTGCCCTTCATTATGCCTAATAGAAAGAATGAAACTATAGCTATAGTTTTTGTTCAAAGGCATATTTTTAAATTATTTTTTTAATCATCCTCGACAACACCTATGACTAATACTGTAACCTATGACTCATACTTTAGTCTCCTATTAAAAGTAAATAAACATTAAAATTAATTTACAAAAAATTAATTGATATATTATTATTAATTTAAACTTAAATATTTTAAATTTATGTCCCAAACTCAACAAAATTAATAAGACAGTATCAGACAATTGATTTCATCGGCCTCATCCTCCTCCTCATAATGACAAGTTTGCAGCCCAATATGTGGTCGGGCCGCGTTGTTCGCCATGGTCTGGTTCGGATGGAGTGGCGTTTATTGGGGCTGTGGGTTCCACGCATATAAGCCCTGTTTCATGCCCTAATCGATCGATTGGATCCCCAATCCGGTGGAGGTTTCTTCGGCTGGCGGAGACGGAGGGCGACGCCGGAGCCGCGACCCCAGCCGCGACCGCGACCGCGGGCGACGGCGAAGACACGCTGTAATTGTTTCTCTTCTTCCTGTCTTCCCGACCGCCTCCCTCCTCCTCTTCTACCTCGGTGCCGTTTTTCTTCCCATGATTTCTGTTCGTCTTTCTGGATGCCCAACTATCTCGTGAGACCTGACATTTTTTATGGATCCACAACATGCATGCCGAATCTTGAGCCTAATGTTTTGGTTTTGCGGAAACCTAGATCGCCTAACTAATGCTTTCTTCTTTGACGTGTGAGCTTAACCTCTACATTTATGCTCCGGATTCATACTACGGGGATCTCTCCTCGGTGGGAGGTTATGGGTTTGATCTCCGCCCTATGCAGGCGTTCCATTGTCTCACCGCTGTGGTGGTCTTTATTGGCTTAAACACGTTCGAATGTCCGTTATGTCATTATAGTGGTCAAAGGGAAGAGAGAAAAGGAAAGAGGAGGAAATGGAAAGCATATCTGGCTGCATACTGTAAGAAGTACCTCAACTTCGAATTATATCCGGGCCTTGAATCTAGCAGGGTTGCCTAATTTGGAGGGCTTAGTTGATATTATGGGAAATCATTTTAGGACCCCATGTTACAAAGCTGGTCCTGCTTGGATTGGTTTCAGGCAATGGCCATGATATGATCAGCCAAGGCAAAGACCTTGCTGTCAGGATATGAGCTGGTTTGGCCTTTTTATGCACATCTAGACTGTTGGCCCAATCTCCAGCAGGGTTGGACGATGCGGAAGGTTTCAGTGTTGATTTGCAGCCCTTTTAACACCTACTTAATTCAGTGCTGGTCATGAGAAACTGAAGACTGCAGATGATAGATTTGGAAAGGCTTTAAATGGTCAAATAAGTCTTATAAACCAATTAGGAGAAGATCTTTCCTGGTTGCAGAAGGCTTAGAGTAACCTTCACCAATTGGAGGCCATCGGGACTTTAAGTCATCTTAAGACTTGCATGGAACATTCTATTTAAAACAACAGAGCAAACGAGGTGGTGCTGTAGTACTTTCATGGGCACTTTCAACACAATATTGAACTAGTACTGCATGACATGCTTAATGTGTTCTTTTCAGTATATTTGTTATGTATTAAATAAAATTTCTAGATTAGCTTGCTTCCTAGTCGTGTCAGGAGATTCGGTCATTAGTTTCATTATGTCTAGACATGATTGCAAGCTTTTGAGGTCATGTGGTTGGTAGCTCATGGGATGGGCTTTTGCTGAGTCAGAGAAGTGCATGTTAGTTGGTGTACAGTTTAATTTACATTTCATGTTTTCTTATAGTATCTATAGAAATACATTTAAAGGCAAAAAGAAACATATAAGTAGGTGTACGGTTTAATTTACATCTCATGTTTTGTTATAGTATATATAGAGATGCATTTAAAGCCAAAAAGAAATTCTTTTATTTTCCCAAAGGTGCAGATCTGGCTGTCTTAGAGATTGAGCAGGTGTAAATTTGAGTTACCAAGGAAGTCACGTGAAAGATTCGTTAGTACATACAATTGAGATATATTTTGCTGACATTAGTTTGTTTTTCTTCTTTTAAACTTCTGGTCATTTTGCTGACTGTTTCTTTAAGCATCTTTTGTGTCATCCTGCTTTATGAACACATCCTGCATCATATAAGTCTTCATTTTGTTGCCTTTGTTTTTTTTCTTTGATTGAGCCTTCTTAATTGCAGACAAGAATCATCCAAGGACATCATGTCAGACATGAAAGACGATGATGTCTATGAGGGCATTGAACTAAACCAAAATGAGGGAAAGGCCATGCCCTCAGCAGAACAGGAGGTGACCTTATGCTTTTCTTTTCCTGTTCCTTTGTATCTCTTGCAAGGATACATCAGATGTATGTCCATTGCTTTATGGAAATATTTCAGTACTGTCATCCTTATACAACTAGTTGTTTGCAGGAACAAGCAATTAAGAAAAAGTATGGAGGAATTTTACCCAAGAAACCACCATTGATATCCAAGGTAAGAAGTTTTTGTAATTTGAATCAATTATTGTACTAGTTGTTGTTTCGTATAATATATAAGTGAGTTGATAAAAGGTCATTATCATGGCCTCAGAAGGATTTATCGAGGACTTGATAAAATATAACCTGTGTTGATGCTTTATATAGCTTGTAAGATTAGTTTAGGCAATTTAGGGGTTTGCCTAGAATCAGAAAAAATAGTTGCCAGGGAGAAAGATAAACTAAATCTTTACAATTTAAACTCATCCAACTTGGCAATAACCTTCCAAAAGATCCAGAGATTTAAACCCTAGAAGTAAGAGATGGCAAAACCTGTCATACGGAGAGGTCTCATCTCACAAACACAAATAAATCAATGGTTCTGCTGAAAAGAAAATCTGAATTTAGCCGATTAATAGTGCATGTTAGTTTATTTTGAATATTCCTGTCGAATATCATATTTAACATTTCTTCTTGTAGGACCATGAACGTGCTTACTTCGACTCTGCTGATTGGGCTTTAGGGAAGGTATTGTTATCAGCTTGAAGCTGCATTGTGCTAAACTAAGACTTAAAGATTGGCCTTATTGGAGATGCTGTTAATATTAGTCTTTTGCTCTAATCTACTCCTTTTTTCCCTTTACAACCACAGCAGGGAGGACATGCTCAGAAGCCCAAAGGGCCCCTTGAGGCACTTCGGCCAAAGTTGCAGGTATCCATCTTTCTCTGATGGTGCATGGTGCAATGATGTTTTCAAAGTTATACCTACCTGTTATTCTTCACAAGGCTACTTGATATTATATTTTGAGCCATATTTCCTCCTTACCTTATATGTGCAAGTGTATAAGCATGTATCATTTTGAGCCATTTAAACAGAAAGTCTTGATTCATCAGTTTCTTTTTTCTTTTTTTTTACTTTGTTCCAGCCTACACCTCAGCAGCAAGTACGCTCCCGGCGCTCAGTTTATGCTTCCACTGAAAATGATGGTATTCATGATTACCACTTAATTATCTCCTTTTTCGTTGTCCAGTAAAAATCCTGTCTATCTGACCATTTTTTCCACTTTAGATGGGGTTAATGCTGCTTCTGAGGGTGTGAACGAGAATAACGGTGACACCAATAGCGGTGATCAGTAATTGCATACTGTTCTTCCCTTATAAACGCATGATGAGTAGTCCATTTCCAGCTTCTATGAATAACCAATGTGGATTATCTGGCATGTGGTATGATATGTTGTTGCTGCAGATTTATCTGCAGCTGAGACTTGTACAATTGAAACATGGCAGCAATCTGTTCACTAGGCCAGGATGTCATCTTCTATATGCTGCAGAAGGTACACACTAGGTGCATCCTTAGGCCATCTTGAATTCATGTATTCTGCAATCTATCGTGTAGGCTATACTTGAGCTATTGATCTGTGGTGTCACTACACTTTGAATCCCCGTTTTCTGCTCGCCTAATAGATTACATAAAGGTGAAGTTTAGATCCAAAAAATCTAAATTAGAAGTATGCCTGCATATTTAAGCCCTTTTAATTGTAGCAAAATAGAATAGAATGAACTTTGACTTCTATGGTACTAGCTCGAACAAAATTAATTGATTCTATCTTATTATTTTTGTCATAATCATCATCAGTTATAAACTACTTGAATGAGGCTCGATGATGGTTCATACTTTATTCACAAAGGAGTAGGTGATACTGATGACATAATTTATGAAGCTTTAGGAGGGTCAAATTGGCGATAGGTGTGAATGCCATGTGAATGTAAACTTTATTTAATGAACAGTAGGAAGGGCACAATCTTCAAAGTCTTTGCCTGCTATAGGAAGGGCACAGCAAACTGTCATCCACTATACGTGTATCCTTTAGATCTGAAACAATTCAAACATAGAAGACTTTAATCGTTTTCATATTTAAAAAGTTTCTGAAATAAAAATTACTCATTATTTTGAAAACGGAAATTTAAACTAGCAAAAAACAATCTACTTTGCATAACCATATATATATTGTAGTTTGCGGATACCCCAAAGTTCATCTATGCTAAACTACTAGACAGATCGTCTATAAAAAAACCTGAAATTACAGGAAAAAATTTAGGCATTCTAGACTTTTAAAAATTTTAATTAAATTTGAAAAGTAACTATTAAATTATTTAGATATGTGTGAATTAGTGTCATCGATTGAGTTCCTAAATGAACATGACTCTCGTCGTTATTTGACGAGAAAATCTTACCTATAAATTAATTCTTTCGTTGAACTGGTGGGCTTAGAATAAATTAAAAAAAAACTCAATCCTTTTTGGGATTACAAATTTATGTTAGCTTATGCTGTATTTTAGAACACATAAGAAATACCGAAATGAAGATCCTTTCACATTTAAAACTATACCATATCCTCTCTAATTTAATGGGTGGGGAGAATATTAAACGAGACTTATTATCCTATTCTATTGTTGATTTATAAGATTTTAATCAAATCACGAACATAAAGGCATCAAAATTAAGATATTTTCCAATACTAACTGTATAAGTAAAATTAATACATAAAAGAATATATGTAGTTTCTAAGCTCTTGTGAGAAAGAAGATGGACACATCACTTTGGAATATTTGTTGTCATTTTCCGTCCCAAGTCATCATGCGCAACAATGAACACTTAGTTGCCACCAATGAATGCTCTCCCTTCTTCTTCTTCTTCTTTTCCGACCTGCTCTTGTCGTCTCTCATCCCTCATCCACATGGAGTCTTCCATCGCCCCCATCCTCCTCTTGTTCTTCTCGCTCTTCTCCTCCTCCTCTGCGACTTCTCTCTTCCCTGAAGAAGCCCGCCCGACGAAGTCGGGCTACCTCCCCATCGGCGCCGCTTCGTCGCCATCCTCGGCGGCGCTCTTCTACGCCTTCTACGAGGCCCAGCAGCCGCTCTCCCCAATTCCTCAGACCCCGCTCCTCGTCTGGCTCCAAGGCGGCCCCGGCTGCTCCTCCATGCTCGGCAACCTCTTCGAGCTCGGCCCCTTCCTTGTCTCCCATGACTCCCCCGCCCTCCGCCGCAGCCCGGCCTCCTGGAACCGCCGTTTCGGTCTCCTCTTCATCGATAACCCCCTCGGCACCGGCTTCAGCGTTGCCCCCTCCCTCGCCGACATCCCGCGCAACCAGTCCGCCGTTTCCGCCCACCTAATCTCCGCTCTCCGCCACTTCCTCGACTCGGACCCCTCCTTTCCCCTCCGGCCCCTTTACATAACCGGAGAGAGCTACGCTGGAAAATACGTCCCCTCCGCCGGGTACTACATCCTACGGCAGAACGCACAGCTGCCGCCAAACCGCCGATTCAACCTCCGGGGCGTCGCTATCGGCAACGGGCTCACGCACCCCATCGTCCAGGTCGGCACCCACGCCGCCTCCGCCTACTTCACCGGCCTGATCAACGAGCGTCAGAGAGCCCGGCTCGAGGAGTTGCAGGCCGAGGCCGTACAGCTCGTGTTGGCGGCGAAGTGGCCGGAGGCGGCGGACGCGAGGGACAGGGTCCTGAGGTGGCTGCAGAACGCCACGGGCCTGGCGACCCTGTATGACCTGACCAAGAAAAGGCCCTATGAGACCGGCATGGTGGCCGTGCTCCTCAACAAGGACGAGGTGAAGGAAGCGCTGGGCGTGGCCGCGGGGGTGGCGTGGGAGGACTGCAGCGACGCGGTGGGGGAGGCCCTGTACGCCGACGTGATGAAGAGCACCATGTTCATGGTGGAGGAGCTGGTGAGGAAGAGCAGGGTGCTGCTGTACCAGGGGGTGTTCGACCTCAGGGACGGCGTGGTATCAACAGAGGCCTGGATCAAGGAGATGAAGTGGGAGGGGCTGCAGAGCTTCATGAGGGCGAAGAGGGAGGTGTGGGATGTGGACGGCGAGCTCGCCGGGTACGTGCAGCGCTGGGGAAGCTTGAGCCATGTCGTCGTCTACGGGTCGGGCCACCTGGTTCCGGCCGACCAAGGGAAGGCGGCGCAGGCCATGATCGAGGACTGGGTCATGGAGAAGGGCTTGTTAGGGGACGCTGCTGCTGCCATTGCCTGATGAACTCCATGATTCAAGCTGAAGCTTAATGCATCGATTTGGGTGTTTGTTTGCAGTATGTTACTGAAACAATGCAATCCCTGTGAGCATAATTCATCATTCAATCATCCAACTATTTTATGAGACACTGATGAGATACATATGGCAACTTTTTATCAGTCCCCTTATCTCCCTCCCTTCTTCAACAGGGGGGGGGGGGGATGGGCGTTAGCATAATAACAATAACTGTGACATTACAGATCAGATCGAGTAACAAAAAAAAATATAAATATAAAGATAAAAGAGTCTATCTTCATATCTCGCATTGATGGAAATCAAACATGACACTCGAGGAGAGGAGGATCTTACTATGCCCATTTCTATCGGACATTCTACAGTATCAAAGGAAGATAAAAAACCAGGATTACAAACTTGCTCATTTGATAATTCTGCAGTATCTTATGGTAATTAAATTGATTCTATTTTAACAATCAATCATTAAAGGGAGGAGAGGAATATATTTGCCATGAAGTGTGAGATGATACCATCGCCAATATAAATAACCTATTGGTTTAAACCATGATCCCAGATGTTTGTTGAAATGTACACATCCAATGCATGTCAACATCTTGGTTTTAGGCAATACATAGTAAGATAAATGCAAATGTATCAACAAATCACAAGCTTCCAAACACCTTTGAACCTTCATGACCAAGAAACTGAATCGTTTTACTGAAAGCAAAAACTAGGGAAAATATATTGTAAGATTATTCTAAAAGAGAATAACAACATCTAAACATAATAGTGCTTTCTTTTCGTAAATGTGACAATAGTATGTCATAATCATATGATTTTAGTGGATGATCTGACCCTACTAGGACTCCTGGAATCTATGTATAGATAGGGCCATAATTCATCATCCTTTTCATTTGTGACTTCTCCACCATGCATTAATCATATGAAACACAGATCCAATGAAGATGTGGCCTTCTGTGATAATGAAGAAGGCATGCATGAATCAAACTTATAGCTAGGTCATGGATAGCTACCATTGTTGCAGGTATGACGCGCACTGTCATCATCTAGCTTCATCTCATTTCGTCAGACAGATCCAATCTGCATCCATGTACTGTCTACAAATTCTCATCGTCTGCTACTTAAGAACATCCATGTACAAGAATAGTCGAGTTACAGACAGATAGAGAAGAAGCAGAGTGAGTAAGCCACGTCATGGCTGGCTGTACTGCGTGAAGGAAGGAACGATGTCTTGCAGGAGACCGTAGTCGGCGACTTGAGGTTGCTGCAATGGAGATTGGAAGCCGGGAAGATTGACGCTAACATTCGCGTTGTGTTGCTGGATGGCACTCGGTGCACGCGGCTGCTGCATCAGAAGGTGATTGCGGAAGCTTGTCGATGCTGCCGCAGGTGGAGGCGGCGCAAGCAGCTGCTGTGCGCTTGCTCGAGCAGTTGCGGGGCTTTGATGAGTGTGCTTCCCTTCGTAGGTGGTGATCACAACTGTTGGATCTTGGTATGATCTCTCCACCCTCTTCTTCACCGGGCACTTCAGAGATGTGCACCGGTAGTAACTCCTGCAACAATGGGTGAAACGCAGAAGAAAGGTTATGTCGATCCGAATGATAAGGAGGAATGGATTGGGCTAACCTTGGAAAAGGGCTGTTCTTGACTGCCTTCTGGCCGTACTTTCTCCACCTGTAGCCATCTTCGAGATGATCAACCTCGCTCTTGGTCATGAAAGCAAAGCGAGGCTCCCTTTGCCTCTTCTCTCCCTTCTTCCTCGGCTTGTTCCTGTATGACCAAGTGCCAATTATCTTGAGATCTATGTTTACCGGATCTCACAATGCATATGAAGATAGAAACCATGGATCGGAGCAGAACAAAAAGAGTGGATCAAACTGGGGAAACCCTAAAAGCTTTGTTTTGTTAGGCAGGGTGAGAAACCCTGGAGGCTTTCACACTGAGAGATGACGAATCAACGAAACAACTACTCGATCTGAAAGCAGATCTAAGAAACAAAAAAGCGGTGAATACCCACTGTTTCTTAGCCTTGTCTCTCTCAGCTTCCTCGCCAGCTTTACCCTGTCGCTTTAGCTGCTTGATCTCCTCCTCCTCCTCCTCATCCACCTCCTGTTTCAGCTGATCCTTCTTGCGTCGCCCCGAGTCGTCTTCCACCGCCGCCTCAGTCGATGACGAAGACACCGAAGAGTTCGGTGACACCGGGGACGTGCCGTCTCCGCCGCCGCACCCAGTCAGCGGTGCGAGATCATTACCGGACTTGACTACAGTACTGTCTACCAGAGTTATCTCGCCATTACCAAACACATCTGGATGCAGATACGACGCATCGAACGCGCTGGCCAGAGTCCCGTGTCTCACGGCCGATCCACCCAGGAAGTCATCGAAGCTCAAGAACGGTGACACTGCGTACGGGTCGAGACCTTGTAGGCTGTTGGCGGCGCCTCCGCCGCCCTGATTTTGGGCGAAGAGCGACGACAGATCATCTCTCTCGTCCTGAAAGGCGAACTCGTCGCGGTCTTGGAAAAAGCCGTGGTCATGGTGGTAGAGCTCTCCATCCTCCCCAGACATGTAAGGGTGTGTGAAAGAGAACGAGGAGTAGGCAGCGAGGAATAAATGGGGAAGGGCTCGACGGCGAGGAAGAGTGCCGCTTTAGCTTTCCTTGAGGACCATTTGAATGGCTCCCCTCCCTACAAACTATTTCCCTTGATCCGCATTACATATGAATTAATTGGTCCACGGTCAACATGTGGGCCTGTGGATGAGTCAGCGACCACGAGCGCCCACCGGCTACAGGCGGTCAGTCACGTGGCTAAAAGGCTGGGCGACGCGCAGCGGTCAAAAACGTCGCGCAGATCCTCCCGACACGCGTCGGTCTACTCGCACCGTCTTTTGACCGGTCGTCCCGATGCGGCCCCCGCGCGTGACGACCCGCGGGCGTCATGGTGGTGGTTGCTGCCGAAGTTGACCGGGTGCGACGCTGGCGTCCGTCCGACGAAGATCAAATGAACTAAATTCCTCCACAAGGCGTCGCGCCTTTCTCGCCACCTCGAGTGGCGCTCACACCATGAAACTTTTTACGTACCCATTGCGTGATGGTCATGCGATGTTATGGACCGAAACATGGCTGCTGAACCATGCAAAACTTGCATGGTGATTGATCATGGCAACATGAGACACACACACAGCCCCTACCATCTTGACATTTTGATGTCATAAGTCAACGGTGGAAGAGATTAAGAGAGGTCAGCTTGTATGTTGAAGGGTTTTTTCATGCATGACACTCTCAAGTCCCAATGAGTTGGTGCATTTCAAGCTTCAGAACTCATCATGTTCATAGATAGTCTTCCTGTCTTCATAAAGGCCAAACGTGGATTATATATATATATATAGAGAGAGAGAGAGAGAGAGAAAGAGAGAGAGAGAGAGAGAGAGAGAGAGAGAGAGAGAGAGAGAGAGAGAGAGAAATGTAATTAGATATAACCTAAGGAAGAGATAGTCAGTCAAACTATGGCTACAAAATCTTGAAGTTTGTATGGTTAGAGATGGGAATGGGCACTTTTTAATCTCAAGCAAGGGAGAAATAAGTCAACGCTGATAGCGCCCATCTATGCATCCAAGATTGGACCACTGTCTTGATCTGACTACATCTTTTAATATTGAGCAAAATAGAGGAGAAAAACATGCTTGTTTACTGCCAAACTCTTCTTCCTTGATGTGCTAAACTTCTCTTTGAGGGTTCAACTCTGCTAGTGTTTGACTTTGGTAGCAAACGGTTTGCAGGTCTCACATCTCCACCACGACATGGTTTCTTGATTAGGGTTCCCAAGAGAAGACCTACAAACCTACACCAAATATTTACGATTCACAAGAAAGTTTTGCTGGGTACTGCTTATAATATTCAGCAACAAAACAAAACCCTTTCCCTGCCATTCTCGCCTTGATGTTCTAATCTTCTCCTTGAGGTTTTACTCTGCTAATGTTTGACTTGGTTGCAAGTGTTTTCTTCCCAAAAACAGACCTACAAAACTACTCCCAGTCTTTACACTTCACTAGAATGTTTGTTGGGTGGTCTTGAGCATTGCTCATATCAAAATGCACACAGAAATTTCGAGCATCATATTTAAGATTATAAGCATGTGACAGACAAAGGGCTGCACAAGGTTAGAAACAGCCACAAAGAACATGGTAGATATTGAATTGAGCATGAAATTTTGATGCTTGAATGCAAAGTTATTTACATACTATTCACTCATTACAGGTTTTAAGATTTCCTAGATCTGCTTATCCTAAATAAGAATAGAGATTAAAGGTTGAGAGGAGACTGTTTGACATGCTCAATTTCTTATGTTAATTATGATTTTGTTATGGAGAAGAGTTGGTCAAACAACTCTCATTCAAATCAGATATAATAATTTAGTCAAGTAAACAGTATAAAGGTTCGACTTATAAGATAATAATTGATGACATTTTGAAACTTTGGTCCATTGAATATGATCTATGATGTTTAAAACATATGGTAAAAAAAATTCATGTGAATTGGATGAAATTTAGTTACTGATCAGACTAGCAAAGAATCATTAGTGAGAAGATATTTGCGCATTAAATATGGTGTAGACAACACTTTCAATTAAAGGTTGCTTAATATCTATTTGACAACGCCAGCTCAAATCTGCTACAAAATGGCATGTTGACAGCAGAAGACTATCTGAATCAAGCTCTAATACCAATGTTTGTTACTTGAAGGTTTCTATAAGAGAGAGAGAGAGAGAGAGAGAGAGAGAGAGAGAGAGAGAGATTGATGACTGCATGAAGAAGTCCAATTGCTTTTGATGTAGGTGGAGTTGCTGGATTTGGTGCTAAGTGGGATTTGGAGACACACCCCCCAAAAAAATGTTTTTGATTCAACACTTACTTGTATGTTCTTCCTCTTGCTTGATGGAAATTAGCACTCTATTTCCATAATCATCTCACTAACTAGAATGAACTCCACTATAAAGATGGATGAAGGTACATAAATCCTTAAGATCCTGTGAAATAAACTACATTTAGGTAAATCAACTATATTAATCCATAAGTGGACCTAGTCAAACCATCACTATGATATATTTAATGCATTCAATTTCCTAAAATCTGAACTCAACTCATCTTCCTATCAACTTATCATGTCCACCCATTTTATGATCCCAACTGATGTTGGTTTAAATTTAAATCTGCTAGTAATATTAGATTCTTACACAAAATCTATGACATATCTGTAACAGTTGAATGAACTTTTGTTGACATGTAACCAAGTCAAGTTCAGCAAAGACAACCTGCATATGCCGTTGGTGCATGTCATTGTTTCAAGTAGATTTCATAATGAAAAGCTTCAAACATTCTAGCGTTATCTCATTCAACAATCACTCAGAGAAAGGACTGGACTTGGTCTTCGAATTCTAGAGTGTTGGACCATATAATAGGATTGCCACAATGCAACTTCCCTACAGGCCCAAAAGGTAGCAAGTTGTGCTATAATGGTGTTGGAAATTTTGGACCAAAAAAAGGTGTGTGTCTATCTTTTTGTATTCAAAAGATAGCACATAGGACATTGGTCTTACAAGAACCAATGCTTCAAAGGCTGTTCCAACATCAGTTAGGTCAAAGGATGACCTTTTTGCCAAGATCATTTTGGTCATTTTCTCCTCTCTTTTATTCCTTTGGACCATCATATTGCTTCATGCTTGGTATCACATTAAATAATCACACAAGCTTGCTCGATGCATGCCAAGGATCTTTGAAGGTGTGCTGAGTGTATGTGTGGCAGGTGTTGCCATTCCCAATCTAATCAGCTTTTGACTTTTTCTTGTACTTGTGGGAATTCCAAGGAGCTTTTTGAGCTGCAAGAATCCCCCAATGCATCCATCATCTTTAAGTGTATTCACACTAAACCTTGGTACAATGATTAGGTTCTCAAGCAAGTTGAAATAGTGCATGGATGGGGCCCTCGCTTTACATGGTCACACGAGATTCAAAGAGTTCAATTCTCGAGTAGATTGGTTCAAAGAATTCAGTCAGTCTGCTGGACCATGTCAGAATCTGTAGTGGCCTTCGAGTGTGAAATCACACTCACTAGTTTCCCATTGGAATTTGATTGGTTAAGTCAAGAATAAAAAGGTTGCTATTTTCTGAAGTAATTGAGGATTCAGGTGTTGTTTGACCAAATCGAAGTTGCAAATACTTTAGAGGACTATCAGTATGCACAAAAATAGGTTCGTTTTGTTAAAGTTAGACCAAGTCCAACACATGGAGCAACTTCATATTTGATCATTCCAAGGAATGTGAGACTTGCCATTGAATTGCTTCTGTTTAATCAATGAAAGAATCGATTCATATTCATGAATATGATGTGCATGAAGTGATTCTTTTTTGTTCAGGTATTGATTCATTTTTGTTGCATGAGCTTCTCATCTAAGAGCATAAGATGCAATTTATAAAGCATCATCTCTTCATTACCTTTGCATTGGATCTAGGGGAATGAAGTGTATATATATCTTGATGATCCCTTAACACTTGACCTTACTTTCTCTAAGAGTACAATCCTTCTTTTGTAAATAAGGCTGCAAGGTTGTAGTTTAGCTTGTATTCTTATAGATGAAAGTAACTCCTATATCTCTTCAATTTCTTCAACACACTTTCAGCTCATTTAGATCTCCAAAATCTCTTTAAAGCCAGCACACATTTGTTCAGTCCACTTCAGACTAGCTAAAATACTAGTTTCCCATTTCTGCTTTCCTAAACAATTCATCTCAATCCTGTAACCACCAAAAAAGATCACAGAGAATGAATCATCCAGCATCTGTCAACAGTAAGTATCTAAATTCCAAGTCTCGAGTTACACTGAAAGAGGCAGCCCTACTTCACCCGCACCATCTGAAACTGACTCCTGTCAAATAATGCTAGGGTTTGGAGGTGGTCTTCATCTACCTTTTCACAGTTGTGGGAGTTGGTTGGACGGGAAAAGTGATTACATTTCTTCCAGCATGGCTTGTGGGCCTGCATACATATTGTTTAGGAGGAGGAAGAAAGCATCAGTTTGATGATGATATTTGTCTTGGAAAAGCTTGCTGTCTACAAGTAGCAGTTTTCAAGACTGCAAAGCTGCATGCAGGAATAGTAGTCTCCCAAGTCTACAAAGTTGCATACAGTTCAGACTTGCATCTCTACACGAAGGCATAAAGTAAAAGAAACAAAACTGGAGATTTTTAACAGCACAAAGGCAACCAGATTATAAGTAAGAGTTCATAGGAAAAGAAGAATTATTCTAATGAAATCTAGATGGAGATTTTTGCTTATGTTCACATTCTCTATTAGGTTATTGCCTGTTGTCAATAAGGATTTGATTGGATTCTGATGTAAGAGTTTGTGGACTTTTTATGCGTCTGATTAAAACCGAGAGTATGGTGTGCCTCCCAAGTGGAGCAGTGGGTTTCTCCCGCAAGTTCCAAGTTGGATTAGGTGATGTTCTTTATACGGTGGATGGCTTTCCTGCATGAACCCGACACGTGGATTTCGGTCGATCAACTCCCATGAGCCAACCTACTCTGTCGTCATGTCAGCACAGAAGCTTAACCGGGAAATCTAGATGGAACATTAAACACATATAGTTAATAGGGGGTATTCAAACTAAATCGAAAAATCGAATCCAATTACGATAGAATTGGTTCCGTCCAAACTGATTTATCAATAGTTTAATTTTGATGATTATAAATAATTTTAGTTTGAAGGATATTCCTTGATTTGATTAATTTATTTAAATTTAAAATACATTAGTTGGTTCGAGTTCGTTGCTTTAATCCTCAATCAGTTAATCGATCAAATTGAATTTATTGCTTTAACCCTTTAATCGATTCAAATCAATTAATCAAATTTGTCCAAAGGTCTAATTCGACCCAATTTCAATGTCATAATTTTTCAAATAACATGGGGGTAATTTGTATTATGCTTGGGTAATCGGATCCAGATTCTAGTTCCGTTGTGCACTGTTTAGTTTGAAAGGTCTAACTGGATTCCAATTCGAGTTTATCTTATAAAACCAATTTCATTCGGTTTAGTTGTTCCAGTAAGAATAAACACTCCTAATGATTGGACTCTCACATATGATAAATATGACATTTTTTATATTTCATCAAAGAATCTAAACTTAGGAGGACCATATATATATATATATATATATATATATATATATATATATATATATATATATATGTGTGTGTATATATATATATATATATATGTATATATATATATATATATATATATATACATATATGTATGTATATATATATATATATACATATATGTATGTATATATATATATATACATACATATATGTATGTATATATATATATATACATACATATATATATATATATACATATACATATATAAATATACATATACATATACATATATAAATATACATATACATATACATATACATATACATATACATATGTATATTTATATATTATATATGTATATATATGTACATATGTACATATGTATATATGCATATGCATATATATACATATGTACATATATATATATATATACATATGTACATATATATATATATACATATATACATATATACATATATATACATATATAAATATATATATATATATATATACATATATAAATATATATATATATATACATATATAAATATATATATATATATATACATATATAAATATATATATATATATATACATATATATATATATATACATATATACATATATATATATGTATATATATATATATATATACATATATACATATATATATATATATATATATATATATATATATATATATATATATATATACATATATACATATATATATATATGAGCCTAAAAACATCTCATCCTGGGTTTCTTGGGTACGAGCGGTACCACCGCCAGTGTCAGTCTAACACTGGGCAGTACCACCGCCTGACAAGGGCAGTGCCACCACCTGGTGCCCTGCAATTAGGCGGTACCACTGCCTGACACAGTCTCGGAGATTGTGCCACAACGGTGTCACCTCTTGGGGCATTGTTTAGGCCTTTTCATTGGGCCCAACACAGTTCTTACTTGGGCCTAACTAACCCCTAATTTGGTTGGTCCAATTCTAATCCCAATTACATGCTAACTACGAAATTTAAGACATTTCCTAAGCTAAACAAGTTTGTAAGTCTAGGTTTCTTCCGGCGAGCTTCCGATGATCTTCTGGCGAACTTTCAACGATCTCTCGGGAATGTTCCGACGGACTCCCGGAAAGCTCCTGGACTTTACAACGATCTTCTTGGCGAGTTCCGACAGCTTCTTTGGCAAGCTCTTGGACTTCTCGATTGGTTCCGGCAGAACTTCTGACGAACTTTTGAACTCCCAACGAAATCGTGTTTTTGACTCTAGGACTTCATTTTGCTTTATGTCTTGCTATCGTAGTTAATCCTACATATATAAAAATACACTTTGATTTAGACAATTATTATTAAGTTTGAATCATGTTGTCTGGCATATTATTGGTCCATCGACGCTTCGTCTGATTCTTCGGCGCATCGTCCTCTCTTGCGGCCTATTGCCCAATCGGCTAGTTGACTCCGAAACTCCGATATCCTTTGCGCAATATCCACTCTTCTTGGCCCGATGCCCGAATATATGGCCTGAAGCCTTCTGCCGATATGTCGACCAATCATCCGGATCGACGTTTAATCTTTTGATATGTTCCACCGGCCCAACATGATTCTTCCTGTTTTAATTGTCTCATCCTGATCGAAGCATCCTGCGTTACTAAAAACGCAGATCAAATCATAAACACTTATCAATTGGTTTCATCATCAAAATCTAAGATTCAACAATCTCTCTTTTTTTTTTTATGATGACAACCAATTACAACTCCCCCTATCAATATGCCATATTGATAGAAACTCTTGGATTCAAAAATCCAAGCAATATGTTATAATAAAATTATGCATAACATCATACTTCTCCCCATTGTCATCAATAAAAGGGAGAAGTGCAACTAGCAAATGTTTTTAGACATCTAAGTTCAAATCATTACATAATAAATCTCAAGTTTTATCATCATTACTAAAAATTTTGATTTTTACATCATGTAAGCTAGTAATATTTAAGATGTTCAAGAAGATAACTTTTGCTTCTTGAAATATGCAAGCTAGCAATCTTTGGTTCTCTTTTAAGATGAGCAAGCTAACATGTTTGCCTCTTTTCATGATGTGTACGCTAGAAATTCTTTCTTCCCTTTTGTCATCGGCAAAAAGAGAGGAATAACAAAACAATGGTCTAACTCATCAATTTTCAAATTATGATAAAAATAAAATATCATTCTTATTTCAATATGTCATAATTGAGATAAACCTTGAATTTAAATTTAATTCAAGTCAATGCAATTTTAATCATGATTCTCAGACATGATATGCAATACATCAAATATATCATCATAATAAAACCATAAGTATTGCATGTATCATTTTTTAATAAGTTAGCAACTTTGCTTCATAGAAAGTTTTTCTCCTTGCAATTTGTAAGCTAGCAAATTTTAAACATGAAAATTGGCAAAAATTTTTTACATCTTTTGGGATGAGCAAGCTTTTTTACTTCTTCTTGAAG
>NC_088332.1:33185000-33257500 GCF_036884655.1 Musa acuminata AAA Group | reverse complement strand
GTATAATCCTTGATGAGCAATTAGATGTATGATTTATGACAGCCAAATTCACCGAGTTTGTCAAAGTAGGCTTCTGATTCCATACGAACAATATATGCAAGTAGTGATGAGAACCAGCGACAAATCAGCAATGCTTTTGTTTTGTTCGTGGCATGGTTGATGTAGGAACAACAACACAAGCTTAAATCAACCACTTGTTAGCTACCATCACATCATCAATGCTGCAAGTTGACCAGCATTTGAATGGATCAATCTCGGATAAAACATTTATTACCGCCTGTCAAAACCTGATTGCTGGTTATACCAGCGAGAATGAAGGCAGAACCTAAAACCAAAAGTAGGATCGAATAAATCATCATAGAATCAGTCAATTGGTGATGTTTTTATCTGTTTCCCTTTGTGACAGACATGATGTTATGAAAACCGAATCATCATCGACGGCAATAGCCTTTTACAATATGGAATCAATCAATTTGACAGTCGGGTTGTAAAAATGGTATTCGTCCGTGTTTCCTCTATAAGACTGCCTCTGTAGGAGCAGTTTCCTCGGTCAACATCAGAAATCCAACTGTTGCTCCGTAACTCCCATTACAATTCCACTTGCTTGACACCTAAGCTTCGACTTAAGACGCCCTTTCCACCCACACCAAACCGCGTGTTGACGAACCTTCCCAAGTCTTCTACTACACCACTTCGCCGTCACCTTCTTTAAATGCCATCGCGCTTCGACGTGCTCACGTCGCCTGCTCGCCATCCACGCATCGCAGGCGAAGCTTTTCTGACCGTGGAAGTCTCCAAGGTTTGGCCTTTCGGCGGAGGTGGCGGACGATGGTCGGGAAGCGCGGCTGGTTCAGGAAGCTCAACAAGACGCACCATTGGCCGTGGAAGCCAAGCTTCTCCGCTTCCTGGCGGTGGAAGGGCCCCAAGCTCCGGTTCTCCCTCCTCGACGACCTCGCCTTCCGCGTCCTCTACTTCCTTGAGGCCGTCGTCCTCGTCGCCGGCTTCTGCTGCTTCTTCCTCTGCTGCGGCTGCCACATCTGATTCGCTCTTTTGCTTTCTGCCTTCTCGAGGTTGCTGCCATGGCTGTCTGCCTCCGGTCCAAGGCAGACCACCTCCGCAACCCATGTGCGGAGCTCGATCCCTGGCAGAAGGACCTCCTGAAGCGCTCGAGGGACTGACCACAGGGTGTTCGTGGAATGGGGCAGAAAAATAGAGAAAAGAAATGCTGATCATTTCTAGTTGTAATTACAATGCTGGCATCGCATGTGATTGTTTTATTCTCCATATTTGATATCATCGACAACAATTTGGTGTTCTTGATTGACAATTACTTGATGTTCATGTCAGCCAAGATATCTGTTCTGATGTGGTCAGTTATATGTTATGACTTTGACGTAATTGTCTGTTTAAGGTCTTTTGTAGGGCCAGATTGAAGCTGCAATCTTCGTAGAGTCCATTGTTTAGATTCAGACATCTGTGATTTTGATGTTACACAATCTGAAATGGTTGTGTTTTGATCTCAAGAAGCAACCATATTGTCATGCATTGCGAACGACATGAATCGACACTTCGTCCTTGATTATTAGATTGACTGCAGAGATCCTTCTATTAAATCCTTCGATGAAGCGAAGGACATCATCTCTCTCTTTTCTTCTGTTTCATATTAAAAAAAAAATACCTTTTAGATCTTCTTCTGCATCTTCTGTTAATGTTAGTTGGAGATGATTCATTTTGGCCTGATTACTGCATCTATAATTCTTGTTTGGAGATTGCAAACCATCTTAATTCCATCACTGTAATGTTAAATATATTAACATCTGTAATAAGCACTTATGCCAGCACTCATTACTATGTAGAATTCAATAATGGAAAAAGATACATAAACCTCAAATAGTTGGAATATTACAAATCTTTGTTGTTGTTGTTGCTGCTGTCGCCATTATCGATTTCACTGACCTAACAGTTTGTTGTTACGGATTGCTGTTGCTGTGGTCCTTGACCTGGTTTTGTTTGAACATTTCACCATCTTCCTGCTATTTCTTGCATGTCGATACTTTCGACTGTCAAGTGTAGAATGATATAGAGAAGTGTTGTCACCGGTGAACGACTCAGCTAAGTCTCTTTGTTTTCCACCCTTGGCAGCTAACATGATCAACAAACACATGCATTGTGTTTTAAATTAATTTAACAGTTCTCATTAAGATTCATAATTCATTATAATTAATTTCTTCATTTATTGTGTTTTAAATATTTTAGTTTTTTATTCTAAATATAACCATTATTATTAAATATTTAATATCATTAAGTTCTTCATTATGGTTGAAACGTTAAAAATTTGAATTTATTCTTGAACGTTATGAGTTGGTGATAATAAATGTTCTTGATGGGAGAGCATCTATAAACGAGGGTTTTGGTCTCTGAGCTCAACATCTCTTCGAAGTCAAAAAGGATTTCCTACACAATCTAAATCGAGAGTTCTGAATCGAGAAGTACCAAAGTTCAAGAAAAAATCGCTGTAGAAATTCTTGATAACAATGGCTGAAGGTACGCTATTTTGTTTCTGTTTTAGTTTTGTTGTGTTTCTGTCATAATGATTTAGAAACACAAGTTTGTACCAAAGATTTCTTACATTTGGTATCAGAGCCGATTGACCTCTGTCTTGATATAAAAGAGTTTTCATTTTTATGCCATGAAAATGATTTGATTTTGGTTTCTTTTTTAAACTTTTTAATATATTTCATATTGAAAATGATGAGGATGACATTTTTAATAATTTTAGACAATAAAATGCTCATATTATGTATGCATATTTGATTATATCTAATCATGCTTATGAGTTAATTTTATATGTCTAAAATGTCTAATGATCCATATAATCTTAATTAATTAAGAATTAGTCACAACATTTTTAATTAATTAAAATTATATATAAAATTAAAATAAGGATCACATAAGTAATTAGACATCATATTATGATCGATTATATTTAATATAATAATTGTTACCCCACAGGATCTTTTATTATATTTAATATAATTAATCAGGATAAAATATCAGATTATTTTCATAATTTACCCACAAGGATTATGAATTGGAATATAATTTCATAGTTTTATCATAAAAACTATTTGAATATATTTAAATTAAAAATTTAGCCCACAGGCATTTTTATGTCATGAGATTCATATTTTTTTGGCATGTTTCACATTGGTAAAACATATAATTTAGACTATTGAGCGTCAAATTTTGACATAAGCATATTTGATTTTATGCAGTTTCTCAAACTGTTAATTTCTCCGATATTCGATGTGATATTCCCGAACTTAGTAGTGATAACTATAAGATATGGAATGAGAGGGTTCTCCTCCATTTAGGGTGGATGGATACTGATTATGCTATTAGGAAAGACGAACCACCTATAGTCACTAATACCAGCACTCCAACTGAGATCACGTTATATGAGCGATGGGAGCGATCCAATCGGCTCAGCGTGATGTTTATCAAAACTAAGATAACTGCTAGCATACGTGGTTCTGTTGACCAGCATGAAAATGTCAGAGATTTGCTAAAAGCTACTGATGAATAATTCGTCACTTCGGATAAGGCACTAGCAAGTACCCTAAGAATGAAATTCTCATCCCTTAGACTTACCAACATAAAGGGTGTGCGTGAGCACATAATGTAAATACGAGATATTGCGGCTCAACTTAAGAAACTCGAGGTTAATATATCAGAATCCTTCCTGGTGCATTATATTCATAACACCCTTCCACCTCAATATGACCCTTTTAAAATTTCACACAATATACATAAGGACAAATAGTCAATCAATGAATTAATGACTATGTGTGTTCAAGAAGAAGAGAGGCTACTAATGGAACTGGGTGAGAGTGCACTGATGGTAACTACTCGCGGGAAGAATAAAACTGACAAAAACCAAGCCAATCAAAAAGCTCATCAGCAGGGAAAAGGTAAAATACCACCCCAAGCTGATATCAAGAAAGAAGCAAAGTATTTCTTTTGTAAAAGAAAGGGACACATGAAGAAGGAATGTATAAAATTCCAACAATTGCTTGAAAATAAAGGTAAACTAACATCGTTGTGTGTTATGAATCTAATATGGTCAATGTTAATATTAATACCTGGTGGATTGACTCTGGTTCAACAATCCATATTGCAAACTCTTTGTAGGGTATGCAAAACCTAAGGAAGCTAGTGGGAAGTGAGCAAAGCATCTTATCAGGAAATAAGATGGGCTCACAAGTGGAGGCAATTGGAACATGCATTTTAACTTTAAGTAATGGTTTTGTTTTAAAATTTGAAAGGACCTTTTATGTACCAAGTTTCTCACGAAACTTAATTTCTGTTTCCAAACTCATACTATTTGGGTATTCTTTTAATTTTAAAGACACATCACTTCGTTTATTATATAAATCTGATTGCGTTGGAAAAGGTATTTTGTTTGATGATCTTTACCGTATTTTATTACAAAATGATAATACTCAAAGTTCAATGTATGTTCACACTGACATTAAGGGGTGTAATATTAATGAGGACTCCTTTATATTATGGCATCGGAGATTAGGACATATCTCCATAGAGAGAATTAAGAGATTAGTTAAAGATGGGATACTTAGTACTCTTGATTTTACTAATTTTAAGACTTGTGTGGACTGTATTAAGAGAAAGCGGACTAATAAGTCCAAAAAGGGTGCTAATAGGAGTTTAGACTTATTAGAGATAATTCATACTGATATATGTTATCTGGACATACATGGTCAGAAATACTTCATCTCCTTTATAGATGATTACTCACGATATATGTATATATATTTGCTTCATAACAAAAATGAAGCATTGGATGCCTTCAAAATCTTTAAGGCTGAAGTTGAGAACCAATGTGGTAAGCAAATTAAAATTGTGAGATCAGATAGGGGTGGAGAATATTACGGTAGATATACTAAAAATGGACAAGCACCTGGTCCTTTTGCTAAGTTTCTTCAAGAACATGGGATTGTTGCCCAATACACTATGCTTGGTTCTCCAGACCAAAATGGTGTTGCAGAAAGAAGAAACCGAACATTATTAGACATGATGCGGAGTATGCTTAGCAACTTCAATCTTCCTAAGTTCTTGTAGACTGAAGCACTAAAGATGGCTGTATATATATTAAACCGAGTTCCAACCAAGGCTGTCTAAAAGACACCATTTGAATTATGGAATGGTTGGAAACCGAGTTTGCGATATATGCGCGTTTGGGGATGTTCATCCGAAGTCGGGATATATAATCCATAAGAGAAGAAACTGGGCCCGAGGACTATTAGTGGGTATTTCATTGCATATGTCGAAAAGTCCAAAGGTTACAGGTTCTATTGTCCATCTCACACAACTAGGATTGTGGAATCAAGAAACGCTAAATTTCTTGAGGATGATGTGATTAGTGGGAGCGATCATTTCAAGAACATAGTTTTCGCACATGACCATATAGAATCTCAACCTTCCACATCAAATGATAGATTTGTTATAGTTCATAGCACTCCTCAAGTACAAACTAGCGTTGAACAACCAATCATTGAAATTCCACAAGTTGTTGATAGTATTCTAATAGATCAAGCAGTTCAGGAATTATAACAAGCTCCTGAACGACTAGTTGAACCACAAGTTCCTTAGGGAACCATTAGTACAACATTAAGAAGATCTACTAGAAATAAAAGATCAGCAATTCCTAGTGATTATATTTTATATCTACAAGAATCTGACTATAATATTAGAGCCAAATCCTGAAATATTTTCACAAGCCATGAGTTACAAAGAGTCAAATTTGTGGCATGATGCTACGAAAGAAGAGATGAATTCCATGATGAGCAATGGAGTCTGGGATCTTTTAGAGTTGCCTAATGAAGCAAAGGCTATTGGTTGCAAATGAGTCTTTAAAACTAAGAAAGATTCGTTAGGCAACATTGAGAGATATAAGACAAGACTTGTTGTAAAGGGATTTACTCAAAAAGAGGGAATCGATTATACGGAGACGTTTTCTCCTGTATCTAAGAAAGATTCTCTACGTATTATTTTGGCATTAGTTGCTCATTTTGACTTTGAGTTGTAATAAATGGATGTAAAAACAACATTTCTTAATGGAGATCTAGAGGAAGAGGTTTATATGAAACAACCTGCAGGTTTCTCCTCTAGTGTTGGTGAACACTTGGTTTGTAAGCTTAGGAAGTCTATATACGGCTTAAAACAAGCCTCCCGTAAATAGTATTTTAAATTCTATGAAGTGATTTCTTCATTTAGATTTGTTGAAAATCTCATGGATCAATGCATATACCAGAAGGTTAGTGGGAGTAAAATATGTTTCCTTGTTTTATACGTAGATGATATTTTGCTTGCAACCAACAATAAGGGTTTGCTGCATGAGGTGAAACAATTTCTTTCTAAAAATTTTGACATGAAGGATATGGGTGAAGCATCTTATGTCATTGGCATTAAGATCCATAGAGATAGACCTCAAGGCATTTTAGGTCTATCACAAGAAACCTATATCGATAAACTTTTAGAAAGATTTCGGATGAAGGATTGTTCACCAAGAGTTGCTCCCATTGTGAAAGGTGATAGGTTCAATTTGAACCAATGCCCAAAGAACAACTTTGAAAAGGAATCAATGAAAACATCCCATATGCTTCTGCCATAAGAAGCCTTATGTATGCTCAGGTCTGTACTAGACCTGATATTGCATTTATTGTAGAGATGCTAAGTCGATATCAGAGTAATCCAGGTATGGACTACTAGAGAGCTGCAAAGAAAGTGATAAAGTATCTACAAGGAACCAAAATGCTTATGTATAGACATACAGACAATCTGGATGTGATTGGTTACTCAAATTCAGACTTCGCCGATTATGTTGATTCTCGTAAATCAACATCATGATATATTTTTATGATAGCTGGCGGAGCTATTTCTTGGAGAAGCACGAAGCAGACCTTGACTGCTACTTCTACCATGGAAGCTGAGTTTGTCTCCTGTTTTAAGGCTACTTCACATGGTGTATGGCTTAAGAGTTTCATTTTTGGGCTTAGAATCGGGGATTCTATTTCTAGGCCATTAAGAATTTTCTGTAATAATTTAGCTACTGTCTTTATGGCTAGAAACAAGAAAAGTGGAAGTCGAAGTAAACATATCGACATTAAGTATTTAGCCATAAGAGAACGTGTAAAAGAAAAGAAAGTGGTTATTGAGCATATTAGCACTGAATTGATGATTGTTGATCCTTTAACTAAAGGCATGCCACCTCTGAAATTCAAGGATCATGTAGAGAAAATGAGACTTGGTTCCACTTTGTAATGATATTGAAACTCTTACATATTATGAAATTTTCTCATGCACGTTATTTTGAGAAAATATATTGTTATTGGACCAAGAATAAACATAAGGTTTATTCATTAAGTAATATTATCACATTAAGATTAAGAAACTAAATACATCATGATACATGGATGATAATACTCGCTCTTAGAGGACATTAAGATTAAGAAACTAAATACATCATGATACATGGATGATAATACTCGCTCTTAGAGGACTTATCGCTATGATTCATGTATTTATATTTTAAGAAAGTTGTTCGAGAAATATTAATTCAAATTATTAAGCTAAACGTATGGATCAAATGGGAGAATGTAATCGTTATTATTAAATATCTTATTTAATAATAATATAATTGTTCTCATTAAGATTCATAATTCATTATCATGAATTTCATCATTTATTATGGTTTAAATGATTTTAGTTTTTTATTCTAAATGTAACTATTATTATTAAATATTTAATATCATTAAGTTCTTCATTATGGTCCAAACGTTATAAATTTGAATTAATTCTTGAACGTTATGAGTTGGTGATAATAAATGTTCTTGATGAGAGAACATCTATATAAATGAGGGTTTTGATCCCTGGGCTCAATATCTCTTTGAAGTCAAAAAGGATTTCCTACACCATCTAAAGCGAGAGTTCTGAGTCGAGAAGTACCAAAGTTCAAGAAGAAATCGCTATAGAAATTCTTGACAATAATGGCTGAAGGTACGCTATTTTATTTTCGCATTAGTTTTATTATGTTTTTATCATAATGATTTAGAAACAAAAGTTGGTATCAAAGATTTCTTACAGCAACCACGTCCTTTCGTGATTTTGCTCAAGAGGTTCCATCTTAGAGACATCACGGAGGGGAGTATTAAAGTGATAGGCACTTCCAACGCCTCTGCTGCATGGGCAACATCCGCAATAACCTCAACATTTTTAATTAATATTCTTGACTCTTATATTTAATGAAAATTTTTCCAACTAAGCTGAAAGCTTAAAACAAAGGAATTAAATAAGGCAAAAGGAGAACATGTACAATTGCTACAAAAGCACTATTTTCTAGAGAATAGCTTCAGCACCTGAACCTGCCAATTTGTATCGATCCCGGTGCAACAGCTTCATGAGATACCTTCAAACACTTCACCATTGTTACCATATAACAGAAATTATGTGTTTTTTACAAACCATTGTTTTATATATCCATCTAAACCTTTTTGATTTCAGAATAGCACTAACTACCATATCAAGATATTTAAAAAATAGAGTGCACCAGGCTCCATTAACGTGAAGTTGAATTGCAAAAGCTTTACTTCCATGTTTCCTCAGAAAACAGCAACAAGAAAATTAGCATTGTCTCATCCACTGACAGATTGAAACTAACAGCGAAAAAAAAAAAAAAAACTTCAAAACTGCATTTCTCGAACATAATACGTACTGCAGCAAGGCTGTATTTGTCATGTAAGAACTGGCAAAGTGCCAACATTAAAGCTGTTTTCCTGCATCATGCAACAATAGTGATGTTAATTGTTATACCGGATAAAGACTAGTCATATCATATAGATCCTCTTTTTGACTGATAGAAGTCCTAGCACATTCATGAAAAACAACACAAGTACATCAAAGATTATTTTGGAAACCAGATGATGGGTTATTAGACCATAAGACCGACGTACAACATAAAAACTGGGCATTATCATAAAAATGTAAGTTGCACTAGATCATAAACTTCAAAAAACAGTCTAAATTGCATTCAAGATGCACTTTATGAATACTTTGGTTTGTCTTTACTATGTACTGGTACATTATAATAAACATTAGCAAATTTACTAGGTAAGTTTAAAGTTCGAATTCACCTTCTCTGCAAGCATCTTATTCATTAAGCTTCTTCCTGGATTGTTGGTTATTTTAACTGAAAGCCTATCAAAACTCCTGGTTTTTGGCCTCAGTAGAGCATATCTCATCCACCATATCTAAATCTCTTGTCCTTCACCAGTGGGCCCCAAGTGTTCAGCATTTTCAATCCTGTGGTATTTCTTTTTTTTTTGAATTCATGTGCAACATTTTGTGATAGAGAAACTCATGATCATGATCTGGTTCGAGAAATTTAGCATGCTTTACACCATCAGAAGGTATTACACCATCAGGGTCAGTTGTGTTTCTTAGAAATTTCAAGGGTCATGTCGCTTGCTGAAAAAATATATACTAATATAAATTCAACATTAGTAGCGTTATGAGTCATGCAGTTTCGCTTATAACATCAAGCTCACCATATCCAAAAATCACTCAAAACTCGGTGATCATATTGACGATAGAGAATCATTCTTAAAATGATAATGATCAAGCAAGAGACACAACAAGTTCATGAACTCACGTCTTGTACATAAATGTACCACAGAACAGTGTCTGATAGTTGTTTTAGTTCTACAGACTCAAGTCATATGTGCATAAAAAAACTTAAGACATAATGTTTCACCTAAAGATTTGGTTCAAAGGAAGCCGAGAGATCCCTTTAAATTGGATGCCCTAAAAGACATCACAATGTAGCAATTAATGAGCTAAACACTTTATATATCACTCTAAAACTTGACCAAAGATATCTTCTTTATGAAATTCTTAGAATCTACAGTAGCTTTAATTTGAGTTCAGAGGACTGCGGAGAGTACCCGGTGCCAACAGGACCGACGGTAAAGGCGCGCTCCTTGAAGTTCCTATCGGCGAGGTGTCACGGACTTAGCTAGTTTTGCCTAAGTTGTGCGGCACCCTTGTGTGTCCGTCCGCAAAGGTCAGCCTCCCCGAAACCTCCCATGTCCCTTAGGACCCACAAAAGAGAGAACGAGTTAGAGAAAACGCCTCATTCGGGATCCACAAGCAAACATTTCCGAAAACACTTCATAGACAATACAAATTATAAACATACTTTACAAGTTCTGAATAGTTACACAACAAAGGGTAAAATGATCCATTATAGACCGAGAATCTCTTACACGTGTCCCCATGACACAATCTTTATTTACAAGCCTAAAGCGGCCACCAACCTAACAAAAATGGGACTATTAAGCCTTCGGCCGTCCCTCTACATGCTGTACAAAGCATAAACATACCAAAAGACACGGACATACATAAGCATTATATCAAACATCCTATTTAGAAGTTTGTCTGTGACATTCTCCCCCACTTATTCCTTCGACGTCCTCGTCGAAGCCTTTGTCGATACTACAACTCCTCGCCTTTGCTGAGTCTTCAATCTTCTGCACCAGCTGCAATGCGCCTCTTGGCTCCCAACTGCTCTCCGCTGCTATTTTTGAGTAGTCGAACCTTTAATCTGCCATGCTGCTTCAACTCGCCAATGACTCTGACTCTAGTGTGAGGTTGGCTGAGTTGTGTTGATCCCTGTTGGTTTCTGCGGATCCTCTAGATGAAGGAAAAGACCATCCTTACTATGCGCCAGTCTCTCAAATGCTCATGCTGCTTGAATTGGGTGGATGCTTGTTGGAACTTTAACGAGCATCGTCTCGCAAACTTCTGAAGTTTTTGGGTCCTTCCTCCACAAAATTTGCCCATTGACTCTTCTTTCACTTAGTTGTCACTTCCAAGTAGGTTCGCATCACTTCCTCTTTTGATTGGCAGTTCGTTGGGAAATGAAGCGGATAATCTACTCTTAGTAGCACTGATCACTGTTGGTGAGGATTTGACAACTATTGTCTTCCATTATCTTCGAAGGGTCTTTGAACATGTGCAGAGCTCCTCTACTAGATAGATAAGAGAATTGGGGTACTCAGTTTCGCCCAGTCTCTTAAGAGTTGAGAAGGCAAAGGTTACTTGACTTCGCTCGCCTCCTCGAGGTTGTACTCTATGCATCGAGCTGGTTACTGGCCTTCGCCTGCTCTTTGCTCACACTTCTGAAGCACTTGAAGTGTTTGCACTCCTTGTGTTGAGTAAGTTACTGTGATTCATCTTCTCAATGCCATCGAACTTCTGGAATGTAGGAAGTTTTCACCCCAACTTGGAGTAATTCTCTCATAGGTTTGGTCGCCTCTGAGATTGTACTGTCTTCTCCATCAACCCTGCCGCCTACTCCATTGAGTAGCAAAGGTACAGCACCGCGTACTGCCTGCTTCGTTCCTTGGTCATGCACTCTTGCTTGACCCGAAGTCCTTCACTTTTGGCTATCATGATGAGAAGCTCGTTGACACCGGTCTTACGAAGTTTCTTGGCCTCTGCCCTTCAACCTTATCTCGGTACTTGGAGTTTGCCTCTGCATGCTCTACCTCCTCGGCCCTTTTCACAACCAAGCGCTCTCCCTCTATGAGAGCAAGGGATCAATGACTTTCACGGAAGTCCCGCCTCTGCGGTACCATGACGCTGCCATGCCCATGGCCCTACTATCCGTCGCCTCGCATCTGCATCCCTTTCTTTATGATCAGTAGATATGTCTCCGTGGCACTCCTTTGAGTCTACCTTCATTCTAATTGATACTTGATTTTTGGGTAGCTAAGTCCCTCTGGACTCGTTGTTGCTTCCTCGCCCCTTTCGACCCCCTGCTTCAACACCTTTGTGTTCTCTAAGCAGCTCCCTTTGGTCGATGGAAAGACAGACTACAACTCCCATGCATGGCCTCTGCCATCACGTTGTAGTGTTTGCACCGATTCTGTTCTCCTTAGCTTCCTTGGTAGCAACGTTCGCTTACTCGACCTTGTCCTCTAACTTGTCGGGCTCCCTTAAGCGAATATGGGCTCTAGAGCAGTCCAACTCTCCAACTGCTTCGATCATACCTCTGCATGATCAAGTCCCTCCCATAGGACTTACTGGTACTTGCATTCGGACTTTTTCCATTGGTGGAACATAGCCCCCATATGCTGATGACCAAGGCTTTCATCCGATGCAAAATTCGATGCACGCACGGAAGACCCGCCTCTGCGGTACCACGACCTTCACTCCTTGAATCCATAGCCCTTCTTACCGTCATGTTGTTCACCGAAGTGGAGCTTCCAGTAGCTCCCGATCATACCTCTGTATGATCTAGTCCCTCACGGGAGTATGTCGTGTGTATCGCATTTGCCACGAATTGTTCCACCACGATCCACTACATCATGTCGCCTCCTGGTGACATCTCCATTGCATTCTGATCCTTGTGGGATGAACTCGAATTATGATCCCTCCATATGTGGCCTCTGCCAATACATCGCAATGTCTCTTCCACCTTCGATTTTGTTCGCTCCTTTGGCAATCGACCTTCATCCACCCACTCTTGGGTCACACCTAGATGAAACACCGCTCTAGGACAGTCCGTCGCCTAGTAGCTCCCGAAGTCCACCGACTTCTCTAAAAATAGTGCACCATTGTTTGGATCCTGGGCCTCTGCCCCTACCAGCACAATCTCTGTTGCGCACCGCTTCCTCCATGGCAACTTGAATGGCAACACTGTGGCATATTCTTCAAGAGTACTTGCCTTTGCGTCCTCTTGCCCTGTGTTAAGGCCTTCTGAACCCAACTTCACCTCCGCAAGTTGAGTCACCTTAGTTCCTCCATCAAATGCTCCTCTAAGATAAGGTGCATGTGCCAAGAAGCTCCCTTCGTCTTTGGCACCATGCAAGATGAGTCCGCTCCGTTAGAATGAATGACCCATGGAGCAACATGATCCTGCTCTTGCCTCTGCAAGAGTTCATGTCCTTGACCTCTGTCCAAGAAAAGCACTATGCCTCCGCTCTATGTTCTATCTTCTATGTTGGCTTCCTTCATGCGGCTTGGGTGCTTCGCCAAGTTACACCCAAGTTGCTCCGCTCCTCGTTTTTGCATTTGAGTGGATGGTGGCCCTCGCGCCCACCATTCCACGGGTCAACCCTCCCTTGAGTCTGATCTCCATATCGACTCCAAGTGTGCCTTCATTTGTGTTGCTTTGGGTTGCTCCCCCACTTGATCTCGTAATGCATCCACCAATGCATTCTCTCGAGCGAGATCATGCAATGACTCCTCGCCGCTTGCTCAGTTCATTAAGCTTTGTGGAATTGTTGTTTGTTGAGGTACTCCTCCTTAACATGTGTGATCTGTTGCACATGATTCTCCCTCTAGAGAACCGGGACTTATCCCTCTTGGATATCTATCCCGTTGGAGCAACATATCTCTTCGTTTCAGAGACCACCATCCCCTTGGACTACTCTGATTTGCTGAACAAACTACAGATTGTTCTGCCTCCTGCAACCGCACTTGCTAGATTGCGACTCCACGTCAATACAGCCCCCGCTGCACCACTCAAGGCCTAGCAACATGCTGAACTCGTTGCACCCTTCAGCCTCCTACGGACGTATCCTTCACATGCCAAAGAGAAAGTTTTAATGCTCCATGGCACCGAGTTTCGATCGTCTTGGGATGGCCGCGAACACTCCATCGTCCGCATACAAGCCCATGCATGAGTACCGAATTCTTTGAGTTAGCAATTCCCCTCACCTCTGTGAGCTTTGCACAACTCTTTCGGTCGTTGAGCAACTCATTCCACCTTGTATAGTCTCATCCTTTACCAAGCGCCTCGCTTGCCTTGAGCACCATCAAGTATAGTTGTCAACGTTGAGCCGTAGCTCAAACTCAGCCATCCCAACCTTTGTGCGCTCCGCATTCTTCCAAGCTTGCTTGTTCTCATGGTGCCTCTTGCGCGAAGGGTTGGCCATTCCTCTGAATGCCAATGTCAGATGCCCGCTCCTCTGAGCGACTCCTTTTCCCTACATCTCTATGCCCGTTTTCCTCAAACGGTCACGCGTGTGCTGACTGCCCTCAACGCAGCCCCGCTAGGTCCCCTACGTTTGCATGCTAAGTGTTTCTATGAGTGCTTGTCCCACTCTGATACCATCTATCACAGACTTAGCTAGTTTTGCCTAAGTCGTGTGGCACCCTTGCATGTCCGTCCGCAAAGGTCAACCTTCCCGAAGCCTCCCATGTCCCTTAGGACCCACAAAAGAGTGAACGGGTTAGAGAAAACACCTCATTTGGGATCCACAAGCAAACATTTTCGAAAATACTTCATAAACAATGCAAATTACAAATAGACTTTATAAGCTCTGAATAGTTGCACAATAAAGGGTAAAATGGTCCATTATAGACCGAGAATCTCTCACACGTGTCCCCATGATATAACCTTTATTTACAAGCCTAAAACGGCTACCAACCTAACTAAAATGGGACTATTAAACCTTCAACCGTCCCTCTACATGCTGTACAAAGCATGAACATACCAAAAGACACGGACATACATAAGCATTACATCAAACATCCTGTTTAGAAGTTTGTCCGTGACAGAGGGGCGGCGCGCGCTTGTTAAAAAACCCGAGAGAATAGATGGGCTCGTGCGAGTGGGGTGCCAGGCCATCATGGGAGTGGTAGACCCTCCTGTCTGGGCCGACCCACGACGCCGCCACCGCGGAACCTTCCCTGCGTGAAAACCACAAGCAGTAGTAGCTGGTGGGTGAGAAGAGGAAGCGCACTAAAGAAAGCGTCGATAGAAGCAAGAAGAAAAGGAGTGGGGATCTACTTATGGTGGTGGTGATGATAATGGTTGTCTTCGTGATGGTGGTGGTGGTGGTGATCTTGGGAAGCCATGCGAGTCGGAAGAGAGAGAAATAGATGTATTCTCTATCCCTTGATATAAATGAAAGGGGAATAATTGAGGGCGATTTCTTGTAAAACATATGGGGATTTTCCAAAATATCCCTATTTGATTTTTTCAGACAGTAATTTTAATTTAAAAAATATTTTTTTAAAAAAAATTCTATTAATTTTTTTTATTTTTTATTAATTCTATCTGTCATAGTATTTTTATTTCGCTTATATTTATAATATTTTCTAATAATATTTATAGTATTTTATTAAGATATTAAGAATAGTATAGATATTGTTATAAGAATGATATAGAAAAATACTATAAATAACACCATACCGTTCATAAATCATTACAGTATCATATAATTAGTTTGATTTAAGTTGAGAATTTATTTACAATATTTTTAATTATGCCTTCTAGTATACTTATTGTTATAGTCAAAACACTATAATAAGTTAAAAATATTATAACAGATTAAAATACTAAATAAAAAACACTGTAAAAAATAAAAATAATTTTGTAGAAAAATCATGAAAAAAATTGGAGACATTGTAGTATTAATTCTGATGAGAAATTTTGATCCTAATTTACATCAATCGAGGTGGGTGGGCACAACAACAGCTGCTGGCATATTTGTCCCTCGATTTTGATGACTAATGCTGTAACTTGATTTAAGATTTGAACTTTGCATTTTATAATAATAATAATAATGATGATGATGATGATTTGGGTCTCTTGCTTCAACCATTATTATATTATAACTAAAAGCAGCTGAGTTTTTGCTTTGCTTTTTTATTGTTTGCAGAAAACAACATTAAACAAGCTAAGATTTACTTACCTACAAGCTTCACAACAACTATTGCAACAATTATGTTAAATGTTTAAAACACTAATGGAAAAACTAGAGCTCAAAAAGATTTGTATTTGAACCCCATATGACTCATCCATGACAGTTGAAATCCAACACTGGAGCACTTTTAACAGCAAGATTTATCTTTCCTTTCCACCAGCATTGATAGGTTCCACTGATGTAAAGACCGGTGTGTTAGAGCTAGGCCCAGGAAATTTACCACAAGGTAATTTTGACAACACAACAAAAACAATAAAGCGAAAAAGATAAAAGCGACAAAAACACCATATTTATGTGGTTCGGTCAATTAACTTTGACCTACATCCACGAACGAACGAAAGTGGAGCAAATCACTACTATAAAAAGGACTATTACAAATGTCTTAGGAAGATATTGCTAGGCCATAAAACACCCGAAAATACTAAACAAGAAAAACCCAAACTATAAGTCCAAACTATTTAACCGAGTGTGGACTTAAACCAAAGTAAATACTTATGTTTTCTTGTAGGGCATCTGACTTCAAAGCCCAAGCTCTTATTTATAGTTCCAATAGGAGATAACAAGCTTGATTTTCCCGATGTGGGACTATGGGACTTACCAAACTAACAAATCTCCACCTTGGTATGTCCCAACAAAACTTGCTCCACCTTCTTCATAACAGCCCCAACGGACAATCACCAACAATGAACACCAACCAAGTCCAAGCATTGCTTGAACTTGTAAACTGGAAGAGGGTTCATAAGCATATCAGTTGGATTGTCTTTCGTATGAATTTTTTGAACAAGGACCTTTCTTTCATCAATGGTATCCCATTTGCATCCAACAATTTTCTTATCCGAAGGCGGCTTCACAAGATCCCAAGTTCTATTTCGATGGAGAGATTCAATTTCTTCATTCATCGCAATTAACCACTTAGCGGAATTATCACAAGAAACTGTTGGGAAATCATGGGGGCGACATCACATGTGCAGCGGAAGAACAAGAAAACAAAATCCCCCGATTTCCAAAATGATGTTCGTCGTCGTGCGAAGATTGGTGCGCAAAAATCCGCGAAACATGAAACTGCGTATAGAGTAGATTGTGTTACCTAGGGAGATCGTATATCCTTGTTTCCTTGCAGATCCTTAGGAGAGGGTAAAGGAGGTCAAGCGTCCTCCTCTCTAGCGGTGATCCACATAGTAGGGTTGCGACGACGCTCCTCAAAACTCCAGGCCTGATCTGGGGTGAAGAGGAAGAGGAGAATAGAAAAGGCAAGCAAAGGCTCTAGCCTATGAGGCTCTGAATCCCTCCTATTTATAGAGGTCCCTTGTCAAACCCTAATGGGTCCTCCCCTAGTGGGTATTGGATCTGCATCCAATAAGACAAGGGCTCCGTCGGATATCTCATATCCGAACCAATCTCATCGCAATTCCTACCATATGTGTGTGACCCTCTAGGCCCAATATCGAGCTGGCCGTGAGTCATACCTGTCAGAACTACTTCTAACTCAGTGAATTATTATCTCTGTAATAATTCACTCGACTCATCGACTACGGACGTACTAGGCCACTATGCCGTAGTCCCCAAACGATACAGGGGAATCCAATCCATTGGATCTGTCTGTCCTCAGTTACCGTGTACCTATAGTCCCTCATCCATCTAATATCCCAGAGACCGTATATCGAGCATGGTGCTGTCAGACCCATACGGTTTCTACTCGAGTCTCGCTCTAATCGGATTCTCTCGGAGAACTCTTTCTCTCTCAACCCGAATGACCCTGGCCAGGGATTTGTCTAAGCAAGAACACATGGGATATTCCTCTCATGACGCCGAGAGTGGATGATCCTCTATCGACACTCAATAGCCCTCGTAAGGTCGACTACCACTCCCAATGACTAGCTGTACTAGATCTAGGACAGCCAAACCTATAAGTCTGGTATCAAAGAGTGGAGCACTCATACAAGACATCCTTGGTGTCTCAAGTCTAAGGACCAGATACACCACTAGGACTACGGAATCGCTGTCTGACAATAAGGCATCATCAACCATCCAACATTTCATAAGCGGATCAATCAGTGAACTCATTCTCCAATGAGCACCTGTACTGTATCCCTAGTGTCCCTACACGAGCAGCTATGAGACCAGCTGCATCCATCATATGGACGGGTATACAGCACACCAGTCTATCTGGTTATCACGATGTCCCTCTCGAGTAACCTATGACCGGGATTATTTAGGATATGTGTTTAAAGGTGAATCGATCTCATTATCGTGATCTCATCACGATTCGATTCCCATTGCACAAATCCAAGGACATCACAATATATGTATGCATTTATGCAATAGTTATAAAGTGATATACGCCAAAATATAATAAGCAAAAAGATTCTGTATTAAGTCACACGTGCCATCACTCACGTGATTGGCTTGCTGGGCACCTATGACTAGCAATCTCCCACTTGACCTAAAGCCAATCACCTATGTGTCTGATCCCCATCAGACCCCTGTGATGCTCAAAGACAAAATGAGACAACGACTTTGTCAGTGGATCTGTAATGTTATCTTCGGATGGAACTCTTTCCACTACTACATCTCCTCGGGTTACGATCTCTCTGATAAGTTGGAACCTCCTTAGAACACTTCTGATGAGACCCGGGTTCCCTTATTTGAGTAATCGCCCCATAGTTATCGCAATATAAGGAAGTCGACTTCTCACTATCCAGAACGACTCCCAAATCTATGATGAACATCTTCAACCAGACTCCCTCCTTTGCTGCATCTGATGCAGCAATATACTCCGCCTCTGTGGTTGAGTCAGCAATGGTATCTTGCTTGGAACTCTTCCAGCACACTGCTCCTCCATTCAAGGTGTACACATACCCTGAATTCGACTTGCTATCATCGACATCAAACTGAAAACTTGAGTCAGTATAGCCTTCAATCTTAAGGCTATTACCTCCATATACTAGTAAAAGATCCTTAGTCCTTCTCAAGTACTTAAGGATACACTTTACTGCTTTCCAGTGCTCCAAGCCTGGATCCGCCTGATACCTGCTCGTGACACTCAGAGCATGCGCTATATCAGGCCTAGTACATAGCATGGCATACATGATAGACCCTATTGTTGAGGCATAAGGTATCATATTCATGTTCGCCCTTTCTTAGAATTTTCAATGCCAAACATATTGACAATGGTTTCTATGTACTTGGATTGGGACAAGCCAAGCATCCTCTTGGATCTATCTCTATATATTCTAATCCCCAAGATATAGGATGCTTCCCCTAAGTCCTTCATGGAGAAGTGTCTAGATAACCAAGCCTTTACCGTGGATAGCATTCCTATGTCATTCCCAATGATCAGGATGTCATCCACATATAACACCAAAAAAAAATATAGCGCTCCCACTTACCTTCCTGTACACACAAGGCTCATCTTCGTTCTTAACGAAGTCATAAGATCTGATTGCCTCATCAAATCTTATGTTCCAACTTCGGGAAGCTTGCTTTAGTCCATAAATGGATCTAAGCAACCTATACACCTTATCTGGGCAGTTCTTGGACACGAATCCCTCAGGTTGCATCATATACACCTCCTCCTCGAGGTTCCCGTTGAGGAATGTGGTTTTCACATCCATCTGCCAGATCTCATAATCATAGTGTGCTGCAATAGCCAATAGAATTATGATGGATTTTAGCATTGCTACAAGTGAGAAGGTTTCGTCGTAGTCAACACCTTGCCTTTGACGATACCCCTTAGCCACTAGCCTTGCTTTATAGGTCTCTACCTTTCCATCTACTCCGATCTTTTTCTTAAAGATCCACTTGCAACCGATGGGTACAATACCTTCGGGTGCATCAACTAGGTTCCAAACCTTATTGGAGTACATAGAATCCATCTCAGAATTCATGGCTTCTTGCCACTTCCCGGAGTCTATACTCATAATAGCCTCCTCGTAGGTCTGAGGATCAATATCCTCAACATCCTTGCCTCTAATATGTCCCACATATCCTTCAGGAGGATGGGATACTCTATCAAACCTGCGTAAAGTTGAAACTTGTGTATTAGGTACCTGAACAGACTCGGGCTGTAGAGTGGTGCTTGAGCTTGGTTCTCCAACCTCACTCAACTCTATCATTCTCCCACTGTCTCCGCCAAGAATGTGTTCCTTCTCAAGGAACACTACTCTCTTAGCTACAAAGACCTTTTGGTCCTCGAGATGATAGAAATAATACCTACAAGTTTCCTTGGGGTATCCCACAAATTTGCATCGCTCTGTCCTTGATTCTAACTTATCGGGGTTATGTCTTTTAACGTGAGTAGGGCAGCCCCAAATCTTAACAACCTTAAGATCAGGCTTCTTCCCTTTCCATATCTCATATGGTGTAGACACTACCGACTTAGTTGGAACTCTGTTCAGAAGGTAAGTTATAGTTTCTAGGGCATATCCCTAGAATGAGATGGGTAGGTCAGCGAAACTCATCATGGACTGTACCATATCTAATAACATATAATTTCTCCTTTCAAAGACACCATTGAGCTGAGGTGTATAAGGAGGTGTCCATTGGGATAATATCTCATGGTCCTTGAGGAACTGAGTAAACCCTGTACTTAAGTACTCACCTCCTCGATCTGATCGAAGAGTTTTGATACTGTTTCCAGTTTGGTTCTCCACCTCATTCCTATACTCTCTGAATTTCTCAAAGGCCTCGGACTTGTACTTCATTAAGTACACATATCCATACCTTGAGAAATCATCAGTAAATGTAATGAAGTAGGGGTAACCTCCAATGGCATGAGTTGACATGGGTCCACATACATCACTATGTATGAGTTCCAACAACTAAGTGGCTCTCTCTCCAATTCCACTAAATTGAGAGTTGGTCAGTTTTCCACGAATGCAAGGCTCACAAGTTGCATATGACACATAGTTGAATGGATCTAGATATCCATCATTTAGCAACTTTTGAATCCTTCTTTCATGGATGTGACCTAGCCTACAATGCCACAGGTATGCACTGTTCACCTCATCTCGTTTCCTCTTAGACACTTACATTTATGATATGTGGAGTAGTGTCTAGCATAAACAAACCTTTATGCAATATTCTACTCCCCAATCTCCCCTCGGCTTTGCTAGAATTTATAATAAATTGTAGATGTAATAAGCAATATTGGTATCCAATACCAATGCACTATCACAAAAATCTGCCAATTGGAGATTGATCATGAATGTACCTAAAGCTTCTCCAAGCTTCTATTTTGCCCTTTCTGCAAGGTACTCTTTGCAGTTCCTCTTCCAGTGCCCATCTTTACCATAGTGGAAGCATTGGCCTTTGTCCTTTACTGAGTCTTTCTTAGCAACCTTTGCTTTACCTGGTTTGCCCTTGCCCTTTCCCTTCTTAAGGGACCTTTCTGCTTTCCTTTTCTTTTTGGTCTCACCAGTGTAGAGAACTGGCTTCTCATTCTTAATAGTACTCTCTGCCTCCCTCAACATATTGAGGAGCTCTGGGAGAGTCACCTCAAGCTTGTTCATATTAAAATTCATTATGAACTGTAAAAAGGAATCTGGTAGGGACTGAAGCACAATGTCCACACACAAGTTATCCTCTAGGACCATTCCTAGACCTGTGAGTTTCTCTATCCACTCAATCATCGTTAAGACATGGTTCTGAACTGGTGTCCCCTCAGTCATCCTAGCGCAGAAGAGGCTCTTAGATATCTCATATCGTTGAGTCCTTCCCTGTTCCTCCAACAATTTGCGGACAAGTAGGAGAATGGATCTGGCATCCATCTTTTCATGTTGTCTCTGTAACTCAGGAGTCATAGAGCCCAACATATAGCATTGAGCAAGAGTGGAGTCATCAATGTACTTCACGTAGCGAGCGATCTCATCCTCGCTTGCCCCTTCTTCGAGCGTAGGCATCACTATATCAAGGACGTACACGATTTTCTCCGCTGTGAGAACAATTCTCAAGTTACGAAGCCAATCCGTATAATTTGGACCAGTGAGGCAATTGACATCAAGTATATCACGTAAGGGATTTGAAAGCGACATTTTCTGAAAATAAAGATGCAGTAGAAATGAATAACATGCAGATTTTGCAAGAAATAAACTATCAAGATATGGACTTCTATCTTAATATGCTCCCACTATTTTACTAACGAGTCACGCGACACCCTCAGCACGTGAAACGGAAGTCTCCGGCAGACTTCTAGTGGGGATCAGGATCCAATCAGCGTCTTAGTGTAACCTCGAGGGACTCGACCAATCACACTAAGCCTAAAAGGTAGGCAACTCTTGCCGATCACAACTCCTTGTGATTCCCGTCCTATTAGGCCTCCGAATCACCATGGCCTCGAGAGACTCGACCAACCATGATGCTCGGTTAAGTCAACACCTTTGTTACAAGATGAGTCTGATTTGATGATATACCCTCGAGGGACTCGACCAAGTATACTATGCCCTCAGGTCACCGGTGACATCTCTATATCGTAAGCAAGATAGCGAATCGTGATATAGGTGAGTCTCGAGGGACTCGACCAACTCAACCTACACCGGGAATCGGTTCCTACTCAAAACGATGAAAGGCCACGTGGGTCAATCTAATTGCCTCACGTTTACCGACTTAATATTATCGAGAGATGTTTCTATGATTTGGTCTCTTAATATGACATGTCACACATATACATATATTTAATATATATCTACATCGCATGCAAATATATATACATATCTAGTATGTGTATAAGCAATCACACCAGATGATCATGGACCACAACCTAATGTGATTAGGCCCGAGCCAGTAGGCCTAATCACTCACATCAAGATCTATGTGTGCAACGGTGCATCTCCATGCCCTGTGATCGTCTATCTCGTCCTCGTCGGTTCCGTCGACATCTTAATGCATCTTCATGCATCGCGATCGTCTGTCTCGTGGGTCCCGCTATCGCATCCACGCTCCCGCTGCGCCTCCTCATGTGATTACAACTTAATCATAGGTACGCAGGCCCGACAATAAACGAGAAATATAATGGAGGCTCGCAGACCTCAATAATAATAATCACAAGTACACACATCACACGGTCCATGATCATCCGTCCACACATCATACATCACATTTATAAATAATCATCATCACGTAGGATTACTAGATAATAATAAAAATAATAATCAACTAAACCTTTTAATTAATTAATATTTTTTGAAATCAGGGACATGTAGGGAATTTCTGAATTTATAGGGGTATTTTCATAATTTGGACAAAAGACAAAAACTGGAATTTCTCAAATTTCGAGGGGCAAAACTGTCTTTTGTCCAGAAAACCCTAATGCCCTGCTACCCTTTGCTACTACCGCCGCCGCCGCCGCCACCCTGCTGGCGGCGGCCTGTGCGGCGGGGCGAGGGCGCTGCCCTCGCCTGTAGGCGCCATGCCCGCTAGCGGGGGGGGGGGGGGGGGGGGTTTCGCCCGCGGGAGCTGCGGCGGCAGGCGTCGCTGCCCTGCGGCGGCAGGCGCCGCTGCCCTGCGCCGCCTCTGCCCGTGGGCTGCCAACCCCGCCGGCAGCAAGCCTGCTGCAAGCAGGCCGCCGGTCGGCTGCTGCAGACGCAGCGCCTGTGCATCCCGCATTCGGCTGCGCTTCACGCACGCAGATCGAGGGCAGCAACTGTTGTTGCCCTTTCTCGCTTTTGAGTCAACGATTTTGACGTCAAAATTCTTCCTAAAACACAACACACGTAGTTCAAAACCAATCATTCGCACGAACAATCTGGCTCTGATACCACTGTTGGGAAATCATGGGGGCGACATCACATGCGTAGCGGAAGAACAAGAAAACAAAATCCCCCGATTCCCAAAAAGGTGTTCGTCGTCGTGCGAAGATTGATGCGTAAAAATCCGCGAAACATGAAACTGCGTATAGAGTAGATTGTGTTACCTAGGGAGATCGTATATCCCTGTTTCCTTGCAGATCCTTAGGAGAGGGTAAAGGAGGTCAAGCGTCCTCCTCTCTAGCGGTGATCCACACAGTAGAGTTACAACGACGCTCCTCAAAGGCAAGCAAAGGCTCTAGCCTATGAGGCTCTGAATCCCTTCTATTTATAGAGGTCCCCTGTCAAACCCTAATGGGTCCTCCCCTAGTGGGTATTGGATCTGCATCCAATAAGACAAGGGCTCCGTCGGATATCTCATATCCTTACCTCTACTCATCGCAATCCCTACCATATGTGTGTGACCCTCTAGGCCCAATATCGAGCTGGCCGTGAGTCATCCCTGTCAGAACTCCTTCTAACTCAGTGAATTATTATCTCTGTAATAATTCACTCGACTCATCGACTACGGACGTACTAGGCCACTACGCCGTAGTCCCCAAACGATACAGGGGAATCCAATCCATTGGACCTGTCTGTCCTCAGTTACCGTATACCTATAGTCCCTCATCCATCTAATATCCAGAGACCGTATATCGAGCATGGTGCTGTCAGACCCATACGGTTTCTACTCGAGTCTCGCTCTAATCGGATTCTCCCGGAGAACTCTTTCTCTCTCAACCCGAATGACCCTGGCTAGGGATTTGTCTGAGCAAGAACACATGGGATATTTCTCTCATGACGCCGAGAGTGGATGATCCTCTATCGACACTCAATAGCCCTCGTAAGGTCGACTACCACTCCCAATGACCAGCTGTACTAGATCTGGGACAGCCAAACCTATAAGTCTGGTATCAAAGAGTGGAGCACTCATACAGGACATCCTTGGTGTCTCAAGTCTAAGGACCAGATACACCACTAGGACTACGGAATCATTGTCTGACAATAAGGCATCATCAACCATCCAGCATTCCGTAAGCGGATCAATCAGTGAACTCATTCTCCAATGAGCACCTGTACTGTATCCCTAGTGTCCCTACACGAGCAGCTATGAGACCAACTGCATCCATCATATGGATGGGTATACAGCACACCAGTCTATCCGGTTATCACGATGTCCCTCTCGAGTAACCTATGACCGGGATTATTTAGGATATGTGTTTAAAGGTGAATCGATCTCATTATCGTGATCTCATCACGATCCGATTCCCATTGCACAAATCCAAGGACATCACAATATATGTATGCATTTATGCAATAGTTATAAAGTGATATACGCCAAAATATAATAAGCAAAAAGATTCTGTATTAAGTCACACGTGCCATCACTCACGTGATTGGCTTACTGGGCACCTATGACTAGCAGAAACTATATCTGAGTAGGAAGTAGGCTCACTAACTTCACTTGTCTCTTTTGCAACAGACAAAGCATACGCAACCAAATTTGCATATCTTTGTGGTGGTCGAATTTCTCTCCGTGGTCTATCCTTGGCTATGGAATATTGCTCTTCCTTTGGATCATCTGCGTCAGTAGACTCGGGACCACCTACTGGCATTCTTTGAGTAAAAGAGTTCGACTTAAAAGAATATGAACTACCAATCTCAAGCTCCACCTGCTTCTACGCACTATCATTTGTACAACTAGTAGAATCCTCTTTGGAAGATAACATAAACAATTCATTAAAAGTAACATCTCTACTGATTATAAATTTTGGAGATTTGAGATCAGAATACCATAATCTGTATCCTTTCACCCCAGAAACATACCCAAGGAAAATGCATTTTTTAGCTCGAGGCTCTAATTTTCCTTCATTTACATGCATGTATGCTGGACACCCAAAAATTTTTAAATCAGAATAATCAGCAGGAGTACCTGACCAAACTTTCTCCGGAGTTTTAAAGTTAAGTGCTGCAGAAGGAGCGCGGTTGACAATGTAACAGGCCATATTAACCGCCTCTGCCCAAAAGTCCTTTGTCAACCGTGCATTTGAGATCATACACCTCACTCTCTCCAAGAGTGTTCTGTTCATACGTTCGACCACACCATTTTGCTGAGGCGTCATCCTAACAATGCGATGCCGAACGATTCCTTCATTTTTGTAAAATTCATTAAAGTCACCTTCACAAAATTCCATGCCATTATCTGTTCGAAGCCGCTTAATCTGTTTACCTGTTTGCTTCTCAATCAAAGCCTTCCATTGTTTAAAGGTTAGAAAAACATCATTTTTATGCTTCAGAAAATAAACCCAAACTTTCCTGGAATAATCGTCAATGAAAGTCAACATATACCTGGCACCACCCTTAGATTGAACATGAGCTGGACCCCAAAGGTCTGAATGAATATAGTCAAGAGTACCTTTCGTTTTGTGAACTGCCGGAGAAGTGAAGCTGACTCTTTTCTTCTTTCCAAAAATGCAGTGTTCACAAAAGTCCAGTGGCTCAGTACTCTGTCCGCAAAGTAGACCTCTTTTGCTCAATATGCTCAAACCTTTTTCGCTCATATGACCCAAACGCATATGCCATAATTTGGTGATGTCAGAATCAGACAATGATGATGACGAGACTACAACTGAGCCTGTGACAGTAGTTCCCTACAAAATATACAAGCTACCAGACCTACAAGCTTTCATAACAACAAGAGCACTTCTAGAAACTTTCATAACTCCACCTTCAGCTGTGTATTTACACCCAAGAGCCTCTAGGGTACCTAAAGAGATGAGATTCTTTTTTAAATCAGGAACATGTCTAACATTAGTGAGCGTCCTCACAATACCATCATGCATTTTAATTTGGATTGTTCCTCTACTAACAACATCACACGCGGCATTATTGCTCATCACAACAATTCCACCATTACAAGATTCATATGTGGAAAACAAATCCCTATTGGGACACATGTGATAAGAACAACCCGAATCTAAAATCCATTCATTTTTAGACCTCGTCCTGTCATCAATAGTAGAGAAAATATTTCCAACATTCTCATCAGTTGCTACACTAACTTCAACGGATTCAATAGTTTTCTCAACAAGTTTTTCCTTTTGCTTTAATTTACTTTTCAATTTAAAGCAATCAGTCTTAATGTGCCCTATTTTATGACAATATCTATATTCCAAATTTCTATGTCTGGATTTAGATCTAGATTTAGATCTACTACTGTCAAATTCTCTTTTATCCATTCTCCCCTTGACAACCAGACCCTCAGTCTGATTCCCTCTACTTTCCCCAGTGATATCTCTGTCTATCTGCTCCTTAGATTTCAGTGCAGATTTAATTTCTTGATACGAAACTGTTTCTTTTCCATAAATCAAAGTATCACGGAAATACTTAAAAGATTGGGGAAAAGAACACAAAAGTAACAAAGCCTTATCCTCATCATCAATTTTTGCATCTATATTCTCCAAATCCATAACCAAAGAATCAAACTTATCAAGATGCGAAAGTATAGATGTACCTTCAATCATCCGAAGCATATACAGACTCTGCTTCAAGTAGAGACGATTCTTCACTGTCCTCTTCATGTACAAGGCTTTAAGCTTGTCCCAAATGCTCTTAGCCGTAGTCTCCGTAGCTACCTCCCGTAAAACCTCGTCAAAGAGATTTAGAATGATGCTTGATCGGGTCTTCTTATCCATACCCGCAACACAACAAAGACAATAAAGCGGAAAAGATAAAAGCGACAAGAACATCAGATTTACGTGGTTCGGTCAATTAACTTTGACCTACATCCACGAACGAAAGATGAGCAAATCACTACTATAAAAAAAGACTATTACAAATGCCTTAGGAAGATGTTCCTAGGCCATAAAACACCTAAAAATACTAAAAAAAAAAAAACCCAAACTATAAGTCCAAACTATTTAACTGAGTGTGGACTTAAACCAAAATAAATACTTAGGTTTTCTTGTGGTGCATCTGACTTCAAAGCCCAGGCCCTTTTTTATAGTTCCAATAAGAGATAATAAGCCTGATTTTTTCGATGTGGGACTATGGGACTTGTCATACTAACATGGTGTGACAGATATAATACATAAAATCTTACAAACAATGCACTGGAATCCAAGTTTGGAAGATGCTTTAGACCTTTGAGATCAGATGCTGCAGCCCAAAGACCATAATCTGCTACATCCATCATCTTGCGCTATGCCAAGTTTACTACATCCGAGGAAACGAACAAAATACTTTTCTTTTTTCTTTCTTTCAGAAATAGAATGAGAATGAAAATTTTAGATGTTGACTTAATATTAAATTTAAACACTCACTTTCCTGTAAAAGAAGTTTCAGGATAGTAGTGGTTAGAGAAAATCCAGATTGACCAGGAAACAATAAAGCATGGAGGACGTACAAAGAATTGAGCGATGATAACTCTCGATCGACGACGACGGTCGAGAAGTTGTCATTTGGAATAATTAATGGGTTAATAACATTAAGAAGGTCTTGGAATGGATTTTGACTCCACATGTAATCAATCTCCTTTTTTTTTTTTTTTGTGATTTCTAAAGCTAAAAAGGTTGACGACGACATCTTTGCATCTATCAAAGAATCGGAGAAAATAGAGAAAGCAAAAAAAAGATTCATTAGTTAGGGATTCACGTACAAATAACCTGTATGCACAAAAGAGATTAAGCATGCACCGCATCCCCGTGATAAGGAGAATGAAGCTACAAGGTATTTCTTACCGTGAATCCTTCCTTCGTAGTCATGAGCGGGACAGAGGAGAGCCTTCTTTGGCAACGTGAATACATATCTATCTAAAAGATGTAATAGAAGAAGAAATCATTAAAATTAATGATGCACCCTAAAGAAATGCTTTTTAGACATCACAGTTGATTTGAATCGGAGCGGCACTAAGAGGGAGGGGTGAATTAGTACGGCGGATTAAAACTTGTAAGTTCGAAAAATGACTCCATAAAGTATAAGGAGATTTCGCTTTGATTGTAACTTGAGTAAAGTAAAAAACCAGAAACGATTGCAGAAAGGTAAGTACTCACAGATTCAATGAACACGCCAATTTAAAGTGGTTCGGTCAAATGACCTACATCCACTTACGAAGCCTTCTTACAACCTTCCACTAGCAAATCACTTTGAAGGGGAAGGACTAATACCCCTCTTACAACCTTTACAAGTGCTTCACACTCTTACAATTTTTTCAACAAGAATGAAGGAGGTGAACACTCAAGCAATTTGAAAACAAGACTTGCTAAGACTTTGCTAAGGCTCTTATATCAAACTATTGCTTTGCAAAAGTTGTATTCTCTGTTGAGAATTGAGGGGTATTTATAGGCCCCAAGAGGATTCAAATTTGGGCTCCAAATTTTGAATTATCTTGGGTTTCCGAGACTGGCGGTGCCACCGCCTGTCAATGTCTGTCAGACGGTGTACTGGCGGTGCCACCGCCTGTCGGTGGCTGTGGCACCGCCTGTCGGTGGCTGTGGCACCGCCTGATCTCGGGTGCTAGGCGGTGCCACCGCCTGACACTTCGGGCTCTGGGTGGTGCCACCGCCCATCCTTACTGATCTCTGGTTGGGCTTCAAGTCCGTCCCGAACCAAGTCACTTTTGGGCCCAATTGGCCCCTAACCAAGATATAGGATTATCCTTTAATCCTAACCATAATTACATGTGAACTACGTACCTAAAAACATAATCCTAAGCAAGTTTTTAACCGGCAAACGTCGAGTCTTGTTCCGGTGAGCTTTCCGGCGATCTTCCGGCGGACTTCCGATACGCCCTCGGGTTTCTTCCGGCGGACTCCTAGCAAGCTCCTGATCTTGTGACGAATTCAACGAGTAGCCGAGCCTTCTCGGTGATCTCTGCGAACCTCTGACGATCTCTTTGGCAGACTTCCGAAAGTTCCGACAAGTCTCTGATCTTTCTTGGTTGGTTCCGACAACATCTCCGACGAATCTTCAGACTCTCAAACGTCCATCGAACTTGACTCCGGTATCCTTGCTTTATGTTTTTAGGCTATCGTAGTTAATCCTACACACTTAACTTTAATAATATGGATTAGATCAATTAACCCATCAATTGATTTCATCATCAAAATCCGAGATTCAACAATCTCCCCCTTTTTTATTATGACAATCAATTGATGACGGAGTTAAACATAACTCCCCCTATCTATATGCCATATTATGAGAAGATAAAAACACTTGAATTCCATCTCTTTGAATTTAAACATAAATCGATAAGTTCTAACTTTTGAACTTATCGTTATCTTATTAAGCATGAGCAAATACGAAACTTCGTATTTCTCATAATTTCCAGCTATTGAAAATCATTTTCAAGTCAAATGATAAGAGACAATTTTCACTACGATGAGAGATAAAAATTTTCAACATGAATTTCATGATATAAATGTGAGGCATGATTTCATATGATCAACCAATCTGAGAACTTACGATATACTCAAAGATTTTGCGAGGCATATAAGACAAGCTTTTACAATTCATATAAGTCATGCTATCGATGCGCATAAGTCATTTTTATTAAGTCATGATACATACAAGTTATCACTTCTCCCCCTTTGTCATCAACAAAAAAAAAAAGGAGATGAGACTTGAAGCACACAGTTTGTGATCATAAAATCATTAGAAAAAGAATTTAACAAAATTCATCATTCAAAATTAATCTCGCAAGAAATATTTATCCAGATTTAAAAACAAATCAGCAATTATCCAGAATTTAACAATACATCTCAAACAAAGGTTCAGTTTTTGTGCAAAAGAAGATGACAAACTTCTAACTTGACATTAAGAGTAATCAGAACAGAATAAAAAACTACATTGATTAATCCTTAGGAGGTAAGCCACAGTGCTGACATATGACATCTATTTTTTATTCATTTGTTGTAGTTCCTTCAAAATTTCAATTTGCTGGATTTGAATTTATTTTTGCTGCGATTTGATCTGATACAATTCTGCCATAATGAGTTCTTCGGAAGATGAAACAGGAACCGAAGGTGCTGCGCTAAAGGGACTAGGAGGAGGAGATTCATTTCCCCTAAGAATTGGTGTTTCGGGGTATTTTTCTGGTGGAGAAATTGGATCAGTCCTTCTAGGTTGCCTAACCCATATACCGTTGCTAAATGTGCACCTAAGTCTTTTTAGCATATTTCTATTGATGATGTTATACCGATCACTTTAAATTGTTTCTTCATCGGGTGGGATACAAATATCATGAGCAAGTAGGAATCGAGTGATTAACCCTCCATATGGCAACATAGTGTCTTTAGCTATAATATCATGCATGTGTTGTCGAATTGAGTATCCAAAATAGTTATGTTGACCGGTCATAATCCAATTAATGGTGCTTATTTCTATTTGACTCATTTCATCAAGATGAAATTGTTTAGGGAATAGTATGCTTGTTATGATATGATGAAGGATTTTAGAGTTAAATGGCAGTAAGTACTCGCAACTCTTGGGTATTATGCCGAGGTCCGGATTTGCAAAAATAGTTTTGACGGCTTCGGAGTAAGTTGCTTCGATTATATTGACATCCCATTTACCTCTAAAATAATAGCCCTTATCTTTTTCAGTGATTCCAATTAGTTCACAAATAGTATTATCAAAAATTCTAATTTGTGTTCCTAGTAGGTAAGTACTTAGGCTATCATTATCCATATATAAGTTTGCATAAAATAGCCTAACTAACCTAGGATAAATTGGTTCATTTATTTGTAGCAGAGGGAGAGCATCTAGATGTGCAAACCACCTAATGGGTTCTAGGTTTCCTAGTTCATTGAGATCAACGTGTTTACCCTTATGGATACATCTTGTTTCGAAGTTTGGAAACCTAAGAGCTACTTCTTTGGATCTAAAAAGGTCTTGGTCATATGAATCTCCTTCAACCCTTTTCTCTTTTGATCTCTTAGGAGCCATTATCTAGACAAGATGATAGATGAAACTGTAAAGAGTAGGTAAAATAATGAGAAGAGAGGAAAGATTTCAGATTTTACCTTATTGAGAATCTCTTGGAAGATGGATAGCTTGGACTAACAAGAATCCCTCTCCAAGGCTTCTAAATGCTGGAATGAAGGTTTAGAGAGGTTGTGGGAGAGCTTGAGGTAGTTTCTCACGGGTTGGGGGCAGTGTCATCGCCGGCCCTAACCCCTCAGCTTATAAAGGGGCTCTCGGGCGGTGCCACTGCCTAGCACCCGAGCGCTCAGGCAGTTTCTTCCCTCCTTTTATTTTTCAGAGGTGTTTGGCTCAAGATAGGTTGAGATATTGGGTTGTACTTTAATATATCATTTGGAATCGAAAGAGAATGATGAAATCAAATCCACAAAAGAATGGAATAAGGATGAGATATTTTTCGAAAAATACATTCAAACAAGCTTATTTTCAGGGACAATTTAACATGCCTAGTTCCCTTTTAATGAATTCAAATTGGTCTTCATTTAAGGCTTTTATAAAAATGTCTGCTAATTGATGCTTTGTGTCAATAAATTCTAGAACGACATTATTGTTAAAGACATGATCGCATATGAAATGATGCCTAATATCTATATGCTTAGTTCTAGAGTGCTGAATTAGATTTTTGGTAAGACATATGACACTTGTATTATCACATTTTATGGGAATATTTTTCAAGTGAATTTCATAGTCTTCTAATGTATTTTTCATCCAAACAACTTGTGCATAGCATGCACTTACAGCAATGTATTCGACTTCCGTCGTAGATAGTGCAACTGAATTTTGTTTCTTGGAAGTCCAAGAAACAAGTGTATGTCCTAAAAATTGGCATGTTCCGGATGTACTTTTTCTATCTATCCTGCATCCGCCAAAATCGAAATCTGCATAAGCTATTAAATCGAATTTATCAGATTTTGGATACCACAATCCTAAATTTGGAGTTCCTTTAAGATATCTAAATATTCTTTTAACACTCTTAAGATGAGATAATTTAGGATTAGATTGAAATCTAGCGCAAAGTCCTACACTAAACATGATGTCCGGTCTAGTCGCGGTGAGATAGAGTAGACTATCTATCATTCCCCTATATATTTTTTAACGAAATTTTCATTATTTTTATCCATATCTAACTTAGTCGAAGTACTCATAGGGGTGTTTATCGCTTTTGAATTATTCATGTTAAATTATTTTAACAATTCTAATGTATATTTAGATTGGTTAAGAAATATACCATAACTAAGTTGTTTGATTTGTAATCCCAAAAAGAAAGTTAATTCACCTATTAAACTCATTTCAAATTCGTGACTCATATATTTGGCAAATGATTCACATAGTAATTCATCCGAAGAACCAAAAATAATATCATCAACATAAATTTGCACAATAAGAAAATTATTTTCAAAGCGTTTGATAAACAATGTAGTATCAACCTTGCCTTTGGTAAAATTATTTAAAATAAGAAAGGAACTAAGTCTTTCATACCAAGCTCTAGGAGCTTGTTTCAAGCCATAGAGAGCCTTAGTCAATTTGAATACATGATTAGGAAGAAGAAAGTTTTCAAATCCGGGAGGTTGTTCGACATATACTTCTTCGGAAATAAAACCATTCAAGAAGGCACTTTTGACATCCATTTGAGATAGTTTAAAGTTATTACTACTAGCATAGGCAAGGAGCATCCTAATGGCTTCTAATCTTGCCATAGGAGCGAAGGTTTCTTCGTAGTCGATACCTTCTTCTTGGTTGAAACCTTTGGCCACTAAAGGGTCACTAGGTCTTGCTTGTTTCTAAAGACCCATTTAGTACCAATGACTAAATGGTCACTAGGTCTAGGAACAAGCTTCCATACCTCATTCCTCTCAAATTGGTTCAATTCCTCTTGCATTGCAATGACCCAAAAATCATCTTTTAAGGCCTCGTCAATACATTTTGGTTCGATTTGAGAAAGAAAGGCGGCGTTAGCACAAAAATTCTTGAAAGAAGAACGAGTTTGAACCCCTTTTGATGTATCTTCTATAATTAGCTCCTTTGGATGAGCATCAATATACTTCCATTCCTTGGGTAAGGAAATTTCGGAAGAAGATGCATCCAAGTTGCTATTTTGAGGAGGGGGTTCATTTAAATTCAAATTATCAAAACCAAGATCATCATCAAAATTATTTTTCTTTAAATGAGAAATTTCATTAAAAACTACATGAATAGACTCTTCTATAACTAAGGTTCTCTTGTTAAAAACACGAAAAGCCTTAGAAACGGAAGAGTAACTAAGAAAGATGCCTTCATCGGATTTAGCATCAAATTTTCCTAAGGCATCCTTTTCATTTAAAATAAAGCATTTGCAACCAAAAATTTTAAAATAGAAACATTTGGTTTTTTGTTATTCCATAATTCATAGGGAGTTTTTTATGAAGACGGTCTTATTAGAACCCTATTCATGATGTAGCAAGCTGTATTCACGGCTTCGGCCCAAAAATACTTGGGTAGACTATGTTCATTTAACATAGTTCTTGCCGTTTCTTGTAGGTTTCTATTTTTTCTTTCAACTACTCAATTTTATTGAGGATTTCTTAGAGTGGAGAAGTTGTGATTGTATCCATTAACTTCACAAAGATTTTGAAAATCACGGTTTTGAAATTCGCCACCGTTATCACTTCGAATTGATGAAATCATGAAGCCTTTTTCGTTTTGGGTGAGTTTACAAAATTTTAAGAAACACTTGAAACAATCACTTTTGTGAACTAAGAAATAGGTCCAAGTGTACCTAGTATAGTCATCCACAATTACAAAAGCATATTTGCTTCCTCCTAGACTTGTTGTGTCAATTGGTCCAAATAAGTCCAAATGGATCAATTGTAATGGTCTAGTAGTGCTAATTTGATTTTTTGGTTTCAAACTAGTTTTTATTTGTTTACCTAGTTGACATGCATCGCATATTTTGTCCTTAATAAACTCCATATTTGGAATCCCTCGTACTAATTCTGTAGATAAGATCTTAGATATTAGTTTCATGCTTGCATGGCCTAATCTCCTATGCCAAAGCCAAGCATCATCATTTAGAGCATAGAAGCACATTTCATTACTTAGTTCATCAAGGTTGATGGTGTAGACATTATTTTGTTTTAATGCAATCATAGTCATGTTATTGTTTGGTTTTTCAATAATACACATATTTGATTCAAATCTAACGATATAACCTTTATCGCATAATTGACTAATACTCAAGAGATTATGTTTCAATCCATCAACTAGTAATACATCATCAATAGAAAAACTTAATTTGTTACCTATGGTTCCCTTGTCAATGATTTTGCCTTTGTTGTTGTCTCCGAAGGTGACGTACCCTTCTTCTTTGCTAGTGAGCATAGAGAAATGAGGTAGATCTCCAGTCATATGTCTTGAGCATCCACTATCGAGATACCATCTCTTGCTCCTAGCTTGTGGGTTTGTTTACAAAAGAGGATGATTTTTAGGTACCCATTTGATTTTGGGTGCCTCAAAAATTGATCCACTAATTTTGTTATTTATTATTAAATTTTTTATAGTTCTTTAAGAACCCATATTAATTTATGTGGACTAATTTCCTAAACGGACATTTGTAGGCAATATGTCCGGATTTGCAACAAAAGTTGCATTTCATATAAGATGAAACATGCAATGTAGGTCCTTTTATGAAAGTGGTAGGATTTTGATGTGATCCTTTTACAAATCCAATTCCACTTCTATTTACGACGTAACCCTTGTTTGCAAGGATCATGTCTAATCCTTTGCTACCAACCTTAAACTTGTTTAAGGTTTCTTTAAGTAGTAAATTTTCATTTTGTATTGCTTCTAAATGCTCACACTTAGAGCATGGAGGAGTTTGAAGACTATCAAACTTATTTTGTAGGAAGACATGCTCTTTCTTTAAGATATTTAACTTCTTACTAATAATTCTACATTCATCAAATAATTCATGAAAAGTGATAGAGAGTTCTTCAAAAGATAAATCTTCATTAATTAAATCACATACCTCTTCTCCTAAAGCCATTAGCGCGAAGTTTGCCTCGTCTTTGTTGCTAGCTTCTTCACTTTCGGAATCACTTGAATCGTCCCAAGTTGCTTTTAGAGTTTTCTTCTTCTTCGATTGCTTCTTCTTGGCTTGGGGGCATTCATTTTTGAAATGCCCCGGCTTCTTGCATTCATAGCATATCACTTGGTCCTTTTTATATTCAAGTTTGTTTTTGGTGTTATTTTTAAATTTGTTCTTTCTTAAAAAAATTTTAAATTTTTGAGTCAAAAGTGCAATCTCATTTTCACTGTCCTCATCACTTGATGTTCCTTTCAAGTGATCTTCTTGTGATGTGAGTGTCATATCCTTCCTGTTCTTTGGAAGGGGGTTCTCGAGTTCGTCATGATCTTGACACATCATTTCGTAGATTACTAGAGACTCAATAAGTTCTTCAAGAGGGAATGTTTTAAGGTCCTTGGCTTCTTGAATTGCTGTAACTTTTGGATCCTAACTTTTAGGAAGAGATCTTAAGATTTTATTTACTAGTTCAAAGTTAGAAAAATCTTTACCAAGAGCTTTGAGTCCATTGATGACATCCGTGAAACGGGTGTACATGTCTCCGATGGACTCACTTGGTTTCATTCGGAAAAGTTCATAAGAGTGCACAAGGATGTTGATTTTGGACTCTTTTACTCGGCTAGTGTTTCATGAGTGATCTCAAGAGTTCTCCAAATATCAAAAGCCGAATCACAAATTGAAACACGATTAAACTCATTTTTGTCTAGTGCATAAAACAAGGCACTCATAGCCTTTGCGTTTAAAGCAAAAACCTTCTTCTCCGATTCATTTCATTCGCTCATCGGAAGAGAAGATTTTTGAAATCCGTTTTCGACAATAGTCCAAAGCTCGAAATCCATAGAAATGAGGAAGATCCTCATACGGGTCTTCCAATATGTGTAATCCGACCCATTAAACATAGGTGGACGTGTGATAGAATGACCCTCATGCATGCCGGAGTAAGCCATCTCTCTTGGGTATTAAACTAAATATGAGAGTGAGCCTCGCTCTGATACCAATTGTTAGGATCGGAGCAACACTAAGAGGGGGGGGGGTGAATTAGTGCAGCGGATTAAAACTTATAAGTTCGAAAATGATTCCGTAAAATGCAAGGAGATTTCGCTTTGATTGTAACTTGAGTAAAGTAAAAAACCAGAAACGATTGCAAAAAGGTAAGTACTCACAGATTCAATGAACACGCTAATTTAAAGTGGTTCGGTCAAATGACCTACATCCACTTGCGAAGCCTTCTTCAATGAGGCTCCCAACTTCCACTAGCAAATCACTTTGAAGGGGAAGGACTAATACCCCTCTTACAACCTTTACAAGTGGTTCACACTCTTACAATTTTTTCAACAAGAAGGAAGGAGGTGAACACTCAAGCAATTTGAAAACAAGACTTGCTAAGACTTTGCTAAGGCTCTTATCTCAAACTATTGCTTTGCAAAAGTTGTATTCTCTGCTGAGAATTGAGAAGTATTTATAGGCTCCAAGAGGATTCAAATTTGGGCTCCAAATTTTGAATTCTCTTGGGTTTCCGAGACTGGTGGTGCCACCGTCTATCAATGTCTGTCAGACGGTGTACTAGCGGTGCCACCGCCTGATCTCGGGTGCTGGGCGGTGCCACCGCCCATCCTTACTTATCTCTGGTTGGGCTTCAAGTCCGTCCCGAACCATGTCACTTTTGGGCCCATTTGGCCCCTAACCAAGATATATGATAATCCTTTAATCCTAACCCTAATTACATATGAACTACGTACCTAAAAATATAATCCTAAGCAAGTTTTTAACCGGAAAACGTCGAGTCTTGTTCCGGCGATCTTCCGACGGACTTCCGATACGCCCTCGGGTTTCTTCCAGCGGACTCCCAGCAGGCTCCCAATCTTGTGACGAATTCAACGAGTAGCCGAGCCTTCTCGGTGATCTCTGTGAACCTCTGACGATCTCTTCAGCAGACTTCCAAAAGTTCCAACAAGTCTCCGATCTTTCTTAGTTGGTTCCGACAGTATCTTCGACGAATCTTCGGACTCTCAAACGTCCATCGAACTTGACTCTGGTATCCTTGCTTTATGTTTTTAGGCTATCGTAGTTAATCCTGCACACTTAACTTCAATAATATGGATTAGATCAATTAACCCATCAATTGATTTAATCATCAAAATTCGAGATTCAACCTGAACTTCCATCCCGTAAGTAAGAAAGAAGACCATTCGATTCAAACTTCATTATCTTCCTCTTCGGATAACAAACACAATAGAACTAAAAATAATAATCAGACCTTCTGTTTTCTGATATGATAAAAGAAAGAAACTATAAATATTTTTTTTCTCTTTCTCTTTCTCTTTCTCCAAGAGGTGAATCTCTGATCTATAAGGTGATACGTAATTGTACCGTCGTAGTTAAAGCATTCAGCATGATCTGGCTCGGTAAATATCATGGAAGTGGCTAAATCCAGGGTTTCTTTGAACAACACTTGTTTAATGACTTTTCATATGTTCTTACTTGTACTCGCTTCATACTTTGGGAAAGCATGATTATATGTCTTTTAATAGAGTGAAAATACTCAACAAGTTGAACTTGAACCTGAAAATCTGTCCTTCCACAACTACTGTGATAATAAACAATTTTAGGGTTAGACAAGTATTTTATTATTATTATTTTTTTATTTTTTTTATTTTATATGACAAAAGAATTTAATTAATAATATAAGGGAACTTTCATTCTGTATTCAGCAAGAATATTGCTTTTCACCACTCTCTCTCTCTCTCTCTCTCTCTCTCTCTCTCTCTCTCTCCATCTTTTCCCCACATTATTTCTCTGGTTGATGTTTTATAAGTCGTAACATATTCTTAATTTGCGCAGCCCTTGTGATAATAACAATCTCCTCATTTATCCAATTATTTTAGTTAGGAATTCCCAGTACTGTTCTAATAGTTAGGAATTCCCAATACTGTTCTAACCCCTTGGGCACCTGAACTTAATTACTCATAGTGGGGTCTGCAATGAGATTGGCGTGTGTGTATATATATATATATATAAGCAAACAAGGACGTGGTATAATTAAGTAGAAAATAATAAATAACTACAAAAAAAGGGAAAAAACAAATATAAAGAGGAAAGATAATTTTTTTTATTGTTATTGTATAATTAAATAATCAAATGTTTATCTTTTCCTTAAGGCTTGAAAGTTTGGGTAATAAAAATAAAAACTTACCCAGATTGGTTGGAAGTAAGTTTAGGCTTTAGGTAAGTGGCTCCACTCAAAGAGGTGTTTTTAAAATAATAATAATATTTTTTTTATTTTTTAAATAGTAAAAATCTGGGTAAGCATTTATTTTTATTGCTTGCATACGACAAAGTGTTATAGGCTTTGTATTAAATATGATTCCTGTTCTTTATATACTTGTATCATGATATGTATGATTTGCTTCCATGATGTGTTAGTATGATTATTTTAATCATGAACTTTTTTTTCTTACCAGAAATTAATGCATGTGAATATGTATGTGGTCAGGTTGGTCCACAATCCCGTGACATAACACACAACCAACCCACAGTGTGACCACAAGTTAATTTGACAATTTAGTTTGCATGAAAGAAAGACATCAGAACGTCCAAACCAAAGGATGTCTCTACAATGTTTGTTTATTATCAAACTCATAACAACATAAATTATAGTCAGTGCATCAATATGCAGTGAAAGGTCGTACATCTTTTAACATGTTTGTGTTAAATACCTATGACATACAGGACGATTTTGTCGTTATTGAGACCGTGCAAGGTTTTCTATAAATACAAAGGGATCTGTAAACATATCTCTGCCTACATTGAAATTTTATTTGTTCCATTTCTTGCACTTGTATGCGAGCAGCAGTATGCTGTTCAGTTATATAATATTTGTTCCGTCTAATTTAAATTATAAGAATCTCTAAAGATTCTTTTTCTTCCTAGCGTGTAACCAAGAGAGATGTTATAAGATTCTTTGGGAGTTTATAGTTGATAAAATTAAGCGTGGTAAACACTGTAATGTGCACCGAGGGATCGAACTTTCTTTGTATTATAGATATCTAACGTGGAAAGTCTAAAGTCTTGGCAGGTTAATTCTTCATTCATATTCTTAGTAAAAGAGGATTGTAAGTATGATTCCACTTTTGACCGCTTCCCTTGTTTTATTTCTTTACAAATATCCTTTCGATGGTTGGTCCATTTTATCCTCCAACCATATGGGCAGCATCATGCTTGCATACAGATATGCAAATGGTCCATTTTATCCTCCAACCATATGGGCAGCATCATGCTTGCATACAGATATGCAAATGTTCTCTTGACAATGCAATGGGGAGATAAGAAGATATAGTGTGCTCGGAAATATTTCTTTTCACATCCACATTTAGAAATTAGTTGAGGCGTGCAACTGATTACATTGATTCCAACATTGTGATCATGCTCGTGCGGAACAAGCTGATTTGGGCCATCTTAGAGCAGTTAGGACTGAGAACGCAAAGCACCCTTTTTATCTCTAGCTAAAAATGCAGGAGGCAGATCAGTTTCAGTTTCAGCTCTCTTCAATTCTTTGGCTGCAAAATGCAGGAGGCAGATCAGTTTCATATATGCTATCTCGAAACAACAACAACTCTCTCTCTCTCTCTCTCTTTCTCTCTCTCTTTTAATAAATGTTTAGAACCTCAAGTAACTAATCGGTGCAATATCATACAATCTGAATCATATTCAAAATGTTACGGAGAGATTCATAGAATTAGAAGAACTATTAGTCTTGGAAGCGATAAAGTACTCAGAAATGCATATACAAAAACCAAAAGTTGTTCCTTGATCTTAGAAATGGTAACCATGTGTATTTTTCCAATGAAAGATTTTATAAAATAATGTGTTATAGAGCTTGGCCATAAGGGAACAGTTCATCAGATGTACATGGCATTAGTTGATTCCGATTACTGAAAAGCTTTGAGAACTGTGGATATCATATCCTCCTTTTTGTGGTTTATATTTCACTCCTTCAATGATAGAGTAGAATTTGGATACTAAGAAGATATTTGTGTGGGGAGATACACGTACCAGCTTTTTCCTCCTGCCGTTTCTTTGCAGCTTCTGCTCTTTGACGACGTATCAAGGCCAGACGCTCTGCAACAGATAAATGTTAATTAGCAAATGTGAGACTATTTTCATCACTCCCACATTTTGCTAACCATGCTTCACACTCTCCATGTCTTTACAGAAAACATTACTAACGATCTGGTATCCATAACCTTTACTTAACATCCATAGACTATCAAGATTCTTTTTCAGAAGCTCAACAGTTAAAATAATAATAATAAAGTCACAGGCTGAAGTATTACCAAATGTCAGAATGAAAATAATAATATTATTATTACAGCTAAAAAGGGGCTTATTAGAAACCAGTCAACCAAGTGGCTGGAAGTTAGAAGCCAATCTTATCAAAGTCATGAAAGTATACTAATGGCTTGCTCCTTGTACCTACAATGATCTAAAAGCATGTGTGAGTTGATTGATAAGCTAAAACTAACCAAAAATCAAGAAGCCATCTTGAATAACCTGCCATGCGATTTTTATAATTAAAATGTTAGAGTAACAATAGATGCCTTGGGGGCTCAAATGTAACAGAACACTACGAGGTGATGCTTGACAACAAAGTAAACTCAATGAGCTATTTCCAACAGATCAACATGTTGGTTCTGCACAGCATTGGTTTAGAGAAAAATTGTGCCCTTAAAGTCCACAAAAAAAGAAAAAAAACAAGGGACTTGTCTAATGTTACCTAAATCCTTCCGAGATTGTTCTGTTTTCCCTTGTTCCTGCAGCCTCATGTATCGCTCATGAGCTCTTTGTTTCTCTATCTCCTCCCTGTAGAAAAGAGGGCGACAAGCTTAATATAGTTCACAAGCAATGCTAATAAATCAAGAATAAACTATATCACAGAGTATATCAACCTAAAACTACTTAGATCTTGTGTGAATTATACCATTTAAACTGCTCCGTAAAGTGCATATAAGTGCTGGGGAATCTTACAGTTTTATAGCTGATGTTTCAATGTAAAGCTCGGTTCTACAAACAATGGTCTTACAATGCGCATCAGTACTCCACACATAAATTGGAATGAAAGGGCACTTTTGCATATTAGTCTCCAAATCTTTCCTTTGTGAAGCTTGATTGATACAAGCTGTCCACAGAATACAACATAAAGACTGGTTAACCCAACCAGGCATGATAAATGACCTCATTACCCACTACTAGTATAGTCTAAGCCTTGATAACTTAAAAAGGGGGACAAGTTTAAAGTATTCTCTCTTGTACTCTAATATCATCATATCCCTTCATTGGCCTTTTCAATCCAACTGTTGTGCAACAATTTGGTGAAAAATAATCATCGATCCATGATAAAGTGGATTGATTAATTTAATCACTGCACTTCTCCATCTCCTCCTTGTCGAGCTGTCTTCTCCAAAACATTGATATCAGGGTTTACTGCATTTGTTATATGTCAAAAGCAGTTGTTGCTAATACATGTTCATAAGTTTTAAGTCTTCATCTTAAAGCATGTAAAACAGGATTTTACTGAGGTAACTTGGCAAAGGACCAGGAATAATAATGTTTACCTGTACTATAAAGGACACAAAAAACTGTTTACTTTTTTTATTAGTATTAATGGTCCCAACTGCAGTTCTTGAATCTACTGCAGATTTAAACAAGATTTTGATGCTGTCAATATTGCTTCCCAAACTAAAATATTACAGCCACAAGATATATTTATGTCAATCCTAAAACACTGGACGGACCACATTCAATGAGAAAATAATAGAACTAAGTCAATCATATTATTGCCATATTTATCTTTGGCAAATGAACCAGATTAATAACAAATTCACAACTGCAGAGAAAAATGTATCAGACCATGAAAATACCTGAAAACAAAGACCACATATCAAAGAAATACAATAAAATCATTTATTTCGATTATGAAACCATTTAAATAACAACTTTCCTATTGGTGTCCCAAAAAAGATGTTTCAGGATAATACCAAAGTTTAGACCATGGGGACCCACAAATTATTTTAGCCACCTTAATAAGCAACTGAAAAATGAAGCAAAGTACAGACAATTTAAGCCCACTCGTGAAAGTGGCTCAAGTGAAAACTTAGCAAAGAAGACCTATAAGGAGTCATAAATACCAGTTGTAACACACCTTTCACGTCTTGTCAGTTGAGTTGCATTTTCCAGCTGCGTTAATATGCAATAACATTAATAGACATCAGGTCATCTGGAACTGGTTATCGAGAACCAAATTTACGTAACGACACTTCTCAATGAAGAGATAACAAAATTTAAGAAGAAACAAGATAGAAGCTGCATATAACTTCAGAGTTACCAAGATAAAACATTTATTATCACCCATATGAATTAAAGACTGCATGACAATCATGGAACACATGAGAAGACCAATATAACGCTCACCATGTTAAAAATTAATGAATAAATATTTGTCTGATACAGTTTCCAGAACCTATTGGACTGGTGTAGTACCAGTATAATTAAGACGCATAGTGACTTGCATAGCCTAATATCGTCAAATAAAATAATAAAAAATCAAGATCAGAATGATTCCAGCAATGAGCTACACGTTCCAATAGAAGTAATTGATCGGATCTATGGATACTAGGCAGTATACACATGCCCTAATAGTATCAAAATCTTGTTTGAAATGATGACCATATGAGAAACAAATATTATATGCAGAATTCAAACCCCTGGTCAGAAGGAAACCATGCTATAAGAGAACAAGACAAAGACAGTATGCAGATGGCATGACACTAAGAAAAGAATAAAGAAAAAAATAACGTGTTATCAATTACTTTGAAACAAGAATACCTTCAAAAGATAGCAGCCAATGAATGAATCAGAAGTGTCATTACAAGAACAAAAGTGGTGATAATCTATATAGAGCTTCAGTCAGAATTTAGCACGTGGAAGATCAGTGAACATAAAGTGTCTAAGAACATTCAGTTACCAGTGAAGGATTCTACAAGAAATGAAAAGTAAAAGGAACATTTCAACTCACATTAGCGTCTTTAGCTTTTGTAGTTCTTGGCTTAACAAAGTTTGGATTTTGGATCTCAATCAAGGAAATTGTGCCCTTCCTTCTCTGTCAAGAATATGATGATTCATCAACATCAAAAATATTTCATAACCCATTAGGCAAAAGAAAAAACATCGGCAATAACACATGATTAAAGGAGATTTTTCACCCCAACCTCTTCTCCAGAATCTTCTCCACTTCCCTCCTCAGATCCCTCTTTTTTATTGTATTCAGTTTGATCCTATTGAAGTTAAAAGGAAATAAGTTTGTAATTCTAAGGACAAAGCAAGCAGAACACATAATGGAGGCCAAAAAACAGTCTTCAGAATAAATGAGTACCACTGAGCAGAAGTTACTGTTTTATATGTTGCTGTTTCGAGCAGCTAAGCACACTTCAAATAGTAAAATAATAGAGGCTAAATTTCGATTAGAAAACTACTTGAGAATTTGAGATCAAATGTAAATAGTGCAGACCATCTCCATCATTTTCGATGAACTAGTACTGCAAATCTTACTAACCCACAGTACACAGTCATGGATTTCCATAATCTCCTAATTGTAGCATCTTAGCCTTCAATATTAAACTCTTAATCAGTATTCATTCATGTGACTCCACCGACATCTTTAAGATTGTACATAAATTTAAAAAAAATATATTCTTCGAAGTGCATCTCTCTCAGCACCACCAACCTGAACTAATTTATCTTGCCTTACCAATGCCTATTATCTGGTTCTCTAATTAAGAGCAAAATTTATTATACCTTTCTTTCTTTCCTTTACCAAAGACTAATAGCACCAATAATAAAGCCAATAAAATGGCACTTTCTCACCATAACTTAATGCCAAATATCATTTCAAGATCCGCATAAACCATCTCATCCTAGACTGTAATACTAAAAAATTGTCTGCCAGCATATCGATCATCATGTTTTATAATAAACATAGCAATGGAATGGACAAAATATCTTACATCAAAACACAATATTGAGAAACAATAGCAGAATCATGGGAACTGTCTGAATATTCTTCCAAATCCAAGCACTGGAAATTAGACAAAAGGTTCAGTTAAAGAAAGGACCACAGAAGTACAAAGGACATGAATAGCTTGGGGGCAGAGAAGTCACTGATTCAATTTGCCTGACTGGGGATAGAATCATATGAGAAAAGAAGGGATGGGTTACAAAGAGGCAATTGCATAACATGTTTGCGTGGAATCAATATTTTGAACAACAAAAAAGCATAAATAACATGATGGTGAAAGCATTATTCACGCCATTCATAAGCATGAAAGGCCCATCAACAACCTAGTTATTCCTTTAACACCTGTCCATATGTTATGCAAAGAATGACTAAGATGCACCAAGTACAACATTGTCTTTGAAAATTAAAACTTGTAATATTGCAAATTCCAAAGGAATATGACCAATAGGACTATTGGTCATGAGGCTAACCTGTCTGATGGTGCGAGAACAAGCTGAGGTGCCTGCATCTGCTATCATTTTAAAATCAGAGACAAATCAGAAGAGCTTGTAGCATTTATAATAAATAAGAAAAGAGTAAGCATAAACACTCAAGTTCGACTACATCTCCAACCTATGCATATATATAATTAAAGATATATGCTCCTATTAACCACCTAAACACACTGGGAACACATATGCTACTAAATTAACAATAGTAGTGTAGGACCAACCTGACTATTACAGGGAAGTCGAAAATTTTTGCAGGCTAGAAGCAGGAGATCGGACATAAAAGCAATAGGAGATCACAATCATTATACTGTTCCCACATTGGCCATATCAATAATATGGCAATTGAAGAAGAATACATAAAATGGCAAGTACTACTTTAACAAGAAAGATCAAAGTAAATAACTTCATCGGTATCCAATCATAAGCCACAATCTCCCTCATCTTCATCAATGACTAGCTATAACAAGGTGAACGCCCACCTGGATATTTCATGATCTCGAGCCAAAAACATGATAAGATATAACATAGTGGGCAAATTTACAATCAACATCCAAGAAGTAAAGATCCACCGCTAAACCTAGAAACAAAAGAGTATCAAAGAAACGCTGCATGTCAAGGGACGAAGAGTAGGGAAGATGATCGAGTGATGGTCGTACCCAACTCCTCGGGAGTGGAGAAGTTCCTGCGGCCCGTCGGCTTCACCTTAAACTTCCCCCTCCCCATGATCACACCACAATCAAGAACGAAGAAGAAGAAGAAGAAGAAGAAGAAGAAGAAGAACTCCGATCGCTCTCCGCCCCCGACCACTAGAAGTCACCACCTCAACGACGGCCTGCTCCCACCCGCCTCGATTAATCAGCCGTGGCGTGATGGACCAGCGTTGCAATACTTCTTTCACCGGGGGGCGAAGTGCTAAAAGAAACCGTTCCCCACACGAATCCTAAAGCAGAAAGAGCGAGCGTTGGATCTTGGAACCTGTGTGCCCGGGGGAGTCTCACCCATCATCTGCCGTCCAACGTTCGCATTCTGATGTGATCGGACGGTTGGAGAATCCAGAGGTAAGGAATCCACCTTGAGTGAGAATAGAATTCGAAGCCTTCTTTGCCTTCCAAGTTGGCTGTGAACCTTATCCTCCTCTTTCTTTTTTTTCTCCTTATTTTTTTTATTTGATTAAATATATATATATATAAACATCAGAGTACAAAAGGATATTGTGAATAATAAATTAGGACATATCGGAAACACATGCGGAACAACGAAATGTACATGTGTCTTTATGAGTCAATACGATGCAAACATAATCTTTCACAAATGTATTCAGATTTGAAAGGAAATAAAAACAAGAGTGTACAAGGATTCCAAGCAATCACATATAGCTCAAGTCAAATAAGAAGGTTAGATGAAATCAATTTCCAAAGGAATGAAACCAGAATATGCGAAATCGACTAAAGCTCGATTTCTAGCAGAATTCAAGAGGCACATTGAATAAATGATTCAAACTATCAATCGTACTCCAATTTTACTCAAAAAATATATCATTGGAAAGATATTTCAATCTAGTTTCTGATGAAATAAGTTTCGTACGAATCAAGGTTTCCAACAAGGAGTTACCATTGATTTAGTAACCAAAGATCAAAAAATAAAATTACTATTTTGCAGAATCTGTAGGCTCATTTGAAATAGAAGTTTGGGCAGTCAAAAGGTTTATGAGTCTATATTCTGATCAAATAGGTTTTATCCAAATCAGAGGTCAATAGAAGTTATAACCATAACAAAGTAGAAAGGTCAGAATCTTGGAAGTTGTACAAATTCGAATCGTTACGTCTAAACAGGAGATATATCAAATGCAAGGCTAGAACAATTCAAAGTTCCTCATATTCAAAGCAAATGTAGAGATAAAATTATTATAAGGAAAGATCAGGACACTTGCAAAAGGAAAAATTAGAAAACTTGCAATAGGACACTTGCAATATATATATATATATATATATAAAAGAGAACCTTATGACATGAGTTACATGGAATAAGGAGTCAGTGAGTGGAGTATCGAAAGTAATGGAATAAAGTTGCAGTCTTTTGCTTTGTTTACTATTCTTATGTTCATATGCTTCTTTGGCTTCATGACCATTGCTAATCCAGAGGTAAGGAATCCACGTTAAGGAGTGGGAATAGGATTCGAAGCCTTCTTTGCCTTCCAAGTTGGATGTGAACCTTATCCTCCTCTTTCTTTTTTTTTTCCTTATTTTTTTCATTTGATTAACTATATATATATATATATATATATATATATATATATATATATATATAAGAGAACCTTATGACATGAGTTACATGGAATAAGGAGTAAGTGAGTGGAGTATCGAAAGTAATGGAATAAAGTTGCAGTCTTTTGCTTTGTTTACTATTCTTAGGTTCATATGCTTCTTTGGCTTCATGACCATTGCTGAGCATCTCCAGAGAACAGTATCTATGCCCCTCATATGCACCCTTTTCTCTACGCATGGAATTTGCTTACTCAACAAGTCAGGTTGGTTGACTTTTAGAGGCATCATAATTTGCTCACTCGGTCACATCATATGAGCTTCAGTAAAGCAAATGACAGCATGTTTGACTTAAAAGCACACGTAGTTTCTGTTGCTTAATCTCCGTCAATACCATAATTAACTACCATTGCGTGGTGTAATAGAAAACAGCTGTTCTAAAAAAATTAGACTTCAGTTTGAGGACTATTCTGCACTATGACTTCAGTTTGAGGACTATTCTGCACTATGACTTTACCTCTTAAGCTGTGTGATCCATCCCATAGATTAGAACCATCAGACCAGTTGATAATACCGTAACACTGATTACTGCACTTGCAGGTACTTCAGATGTCTTCCAAATTTTGATTATTATTGCATCTCAATAAGCATATTTAGATATGCTTATTGAACAATTTTATGTAACAATTTTTTTGTGCACTCAAGTAGCACAAAATAAAAATCAAATGAAGAGAATCATTAAAGGATCCAAAAGATTATCAAATGCTATGTTGTAGAAACTTTCAGAAACAGTGAAGAACACACAACAAAAACAGTAGTGTCACCAGTATCAGATGTTGATCTATAGAATAACATGACAATCAAATTTCACTTATTTTCAATTTAACATATTCTGAGAGACAATAATTACTAGGAATGGACAATTCATATTTTCACAAACAATCGATGGCAGAACAATTGCAATTGTATAATCCGGCTGTTTCACATATAACTTATATAGTATTGCAACCAAGAGAAAAACTGTCATAAAAGGAACATTAATTGTCGTTCTGGGCTGTAACCTTTAAAACACAAAGTAGCTTTCAAATGCAGAAACAATTTTGTACAGGCTTTATCCTGACTTGGAGACCCTAAAGTACAAAAGGATCCAGATATATATCCTCAGAACCACAAAACTAGTTAGGTTTTCTTGAAATTTCAGGAAAACATAGCATATCATGGAAACCAGGAAAAATATACAATGTTTGGTGCAACTTTGCATCTACCATTCTGAAAAGCTGTGCACCAACCAGTTAGTTGCCCTTCTTGTTAAAAGACACCCAAAACCTGGAGAACAGTAGGTAACATACTCCAGCTTTGAAAATAATAAAGCACTCTGCTTCAACATGATCTTTTTTTAACAGATTCCAGTTCTCAACACCATAGCTATATATGATGTTATTTAATACCAAAAACTTAGTCAGGCAAATGCGACCAATTAGTTGAAACAAACAGCAAGGCGGCACACTGACATTTGAGGCAAAACAAATTATTATAAGGAGTGAGAGAACACTCACTATGGAGATGCAGCAGCTTCAGGTTAGTTATATTCTCTTATGATCCATAACTGTTATTCAAGCTAGCGATAGGATAAGTATATTGGATGTTGGGCCCAGAACCAGATTTCTCATCTAGAAAAGCCATCTGGCTGGAAGCATGCAAGAGAATTCTCCTTCTGATCTGCCACACCTGAAGCTGTATAAAAGCTTCCAGCAATGTCTTTCTGATTAGCTTTTGTCCTGCTCTTGGTATTCTTTGTGTAATCCACACTGTTGTCTGCTTTGAGCCTCCCCATCTGCTGCTGCAGATCCACAAGTGAATTACTGGTCAACTTGGCTTTGGCACTTTTCTTTGAATCGACGAGTTTGAATTCTAGCCTATATAACGCGAACACTTCACAATCATTGATCTCATATTCATACAGATGCCACTCGTAGTGAGTGAGTGGTTGTGGATCCATGTAATAGGACCTTTTTAAACCCCCATATTCCTTCATTACCTGCTTTCTAGATTCATGCCAACCACGTCCATTATAATCTGGCAGTGACCTTTGCTTCCGGTTACCACTCTCAAATGCTCTCCTTGGCTTGTCGAAAAAAAGCCATTCTCTAAGTGATTCGCCTTCAAGAACACAAAGATCAAATAGATCTGCACCAATACACAAAAATTCTTGGTGATCAGATGAAATTCATTGAAAGGAGGAAAAAAGACTCCACCATCCATTCAGAAAATGGTTCTCAAATGAGTTGACTGGCTGACTTGAAATCATGAACAAAAGAGCAGTATTAAATGTCTCTGAAGATGCGGTACAACCATACCTGGAGCATTCCATGGAGACTTTGAAGTTGCAGCACCTTCACATACTGGAATACCAACATTTTTTCCTAGTACTTTTGCACTAAGAGCAGCAAAAAGTGGACCATCCTTTAGGTTGATACCTCCAGGGCGCAGCACTGGTGTCATACCAGGTGGGCCTTCATTAATTGCTAGAGTGGCATGGAAGCTGCTGCAATAGTCTTGGCACCATTCTGAGCCTTGAGCAGGCCTTGGACAATCCCAAAGAGCACACTTTGGCCTTAAAAATGCAGAAGGTGGAGGGCAAATAGCTGGCAGTACATCTGAAATATGGGGGAACACATCTTGGGTGTTCTGCTCAGTAGGGTTGATATAAAGATCATGCGACAGTTCTTGATGCATATTGTATTGCTGATAATCAAAATGATATGGCCCTTCCAGGCAGGTCACAGCAGCATCATGAGCCCCATTGGGGTGGTTGCTTTCATAGTGATCAGCATACAGGAATTCCTGTTCAGCCACTTCCTGATTCATATGGTACTGCAAGAAGCCAATTTGACAACTTTCAATTGCCACAATCACCAACATAAATTGACAAAAAGTGAATTAGCATGTTATTGAAATATATATACCCATACCATAGAGAGAGTGAAATGTACTATATTGTTTGACTGTATCCTGACAAATTGTTCAAAATAAAAAAATCCTATTGTCATGAGTCAAGGACTACCAGGGAGGATGTTTGAACTGTCAGAAATTTGTCCGAGTTCTTAATGACTAGAACATGAAATGCAAACATCACAAAACAACAAGAAAACTTAAGTGATAAAACTCACAACTGAAAACCCAGAGCTTTCAATTTCCATTATTATAAGAACCCAAGGAGGAAAACCTGCACAAAATAAGCCAAAATTTTTTGCACGTTTTCTAAGAACACTGCCCAATATGTGTATGACAATTTTGGATGATAAGCAACATCAGATGTACATATTTGTCCGAGATATTATTATATTTTGGGTACAAGTTTATATCAAAAGTATGATGTCACATGTTGCATAAAAAAAAAACAAGTTTTAAGTTAAATAAAAGTAAAATTAAATGAACTCAAATCAAATCCAGAAGCAAGAGGGCCAGAGGTCAGAAAGTTCCTCTCAACCACTCTAACTAAACTAGAGTTAAAAACCAGCTAGACTTTAATGAGCAACTCGAACTCGAACCACTTGCCGACACAAGATTCATCCACTTAAAAAGCATTTGAGATAAGCCCAGACAGCCCACAGATGTTTGAAGCATTAAGAAGCCTTACACAAACAGGACCGAGTTAGTTTGTGTTTGGCTCGTTAAGAGCTCGATTCACCAGCTCAACTTCAAGCCCATTCATCTCAGCCCACAGTTATTTTGACCAATCCAAGCCCATCAATCTCAGCTGTTAACTATTTGAACTTTAATCTTAGTCATTTATTTGTTCTAATGGCTGAGATAAAATTTATATAAGTTAGGGCCTGCAATCTTTCTCAAGTTTCCTTTGTGGCGGTGAAACAGGACTCTCTCTCTCTCTCTCTCTCTCACACACACACACACACACAAACAATCTCTCCTCACTCTCCTCTGTCTTTCTCTATGCAATCCTGCTCCTCTTCCTTCTTTGTGTTCTTAGACACCATCATCATTGCCACTGGGCTAATTGCTGCCACCTCCTAAGACCTTTGTAACTGTCAGCAGCAGAATCCACACTGGAAATCAATAATCCATGCACTTATTTGATAGGAATATTTACACCTGCTATATGGGGTATAATAATGCAGATTTTTCATTGTGTTTTGAACCCTAAAACTGATATAATCAAGAAAGCGTCAAATGCTGCTAGACTTAGAATCCCAGATTCTGTTTCGGTAACTTTGGGGCAATGAAAAGTGCATGAAAATTATATTATTGTCACAAAAGAAATTTAGGATCTTTAAACTGTTTTATCAAGTTGCTTGTCTTAAGAACTAGTTAGTTATACTATGAGAGATCACATGGAAGCCAGAAGCTGGTGTCAGACAATGTCACATTAATGGCCTTACAAAATCTTCCTCAATATTCTGAATAGCACTTGAACTAGGCAGCCAGAGATACTGCTTATAATCTAAACCAAAGAAAGACTATATAGACAGAAAGAAATAACTTAAAACACATGCACAAAGACAGTTAAAAATTAACAAAACTAATTATTTCTCAGCAAATGAAATAATGACGACAATCAATCATCTATCAGGAACATCTGTAATTATATGAGTTAGATGGTAAGTGAAACTCTACCTAATAAGAAGTTGAAACTAACAACTAATCACTTATATCTCATAATCTAGCTAGGTCAAGTGATCAAAGAAACAGCAACAGAGATAATGTGATGCCTGGTGCTTCCACACCTAGAGGGATATCAACACTAAATCTACCGGGTCTCATGAGCCAAAAGTAACAGACTGGAAAGGTTACATCACACCTCCTAAGGAAACAAGAAAGATAACATGATGCCTGGAACTTCCCCACCTCAATCAATAATCAACACTGAATCCAGCGGTAATGGACTGGATAGGGTACATCATTGTCCTAGGATGTTACTTAAATAGCTTGTTATGAATAGGAGACTAGCAAACTGACTCATTTATATGGTTATCTCACAAAGTGACATACAAATCATACAAACACCTTTCTGACCAGTACATATAAGAACAATAAAAAAGAAACAACATGAATATCAGATGCCAACTGCATACAAAATCAAATCAAATCTAAACCCCTTGTTGGTTTCACCATGGGCACCTCTTTAAGAGACTCCAATGCACCATTCATGTGGCCAAGTGGAATAAAAAAAGGGTAACTTTGAATCTTAAAGGATTTGCCTTGCATGGATTAGCAGATTTTCCTTAAGATAGAAATACACCACAACGTGTGAGAAAATGAATTGTCAAAAACAATAAGCATGGTTATGTAGGACAAAGAAAGTGGAATTGATTGTTCCACTTTCCTTGAAACTAGTTAGGACCCCAACTCTAATCAATGATTTATGCACTTAGAAAGAGTGGAATTGATTGTTCCATTCTAGCAGTCCTAAGAACTATCCACAATCCATAAAATTCAGATTAGCAAAGTGTGTTGTCATTTTTCCTTTCTTCGCTTTTCTATGTAAATAAATGTTGCTATGCACAATGTTAAATGTTAGAATGCTGATTGGTCCAAGAATGCTCACAACAACTCCAAATAAAACACCTCCCAGATATGATGAGAAATTATGTGTTAGTAAATGAGAAAGAAAGGACATAAAAATTCTTTCATCAAGCATCAGTATGAAACAATTACTGAATTGATGTTGCTAACACTCATCTGCTTAAACTGAGAATGCAGTCTGATGAAGGGAACAGAAAAGATAAATATATTCATAATCTTATCTACAATTAGACAATGACTTGAGTAATCTCATCTATACTTTTATAAGGACTGACTAAAAAACTGTCATACTTGATCAACTAAACTTGCACCAAATGGTCCTTGTCTTATGTCAAAGGAAATGGTTTTTCATGTCACGCTGTTAGATTTACCAAATTGGCAATTCTTCATTGTTCTTGAGAATTCTGAAGCATTCTCTTAAACTAATGACGTTTTGATGTTAGAGCTTGCATCAACTTTTTTTTCACTCTATTCATGTAACTTTCTTCTTTCCCTAAAGTTCCACTGAAATTGTAGATTCTATTCTCCAACTAAAACCGTGACAGTAACAAAATTAGATTTTATTAATATATTTATTCAAATGCACAATTACCATATTTAATTGCACGACGAAAACAAATATTTTATTGATATACAATAGAAAACAACATTCTGGCTTCAGATCATATTCACCTCTTGATAGAAGGTAGCAGCCTCTCTACCTTGCGTGGCTCCAACATCAGCTTGTTGGAACTCCACCTGTTCAGGCTTTGGAGTGTTCCTGAATGCCAAATCGGCCAGCTTGCTCGTTGCGTCATCCTCCTCCTCGCTCAGCTGCAACAGCCGAAGAGTCTCCGAGAACAGATCCGAAGTGTCGGGGGTGTTCGCCTGTCCACCCAGAATCAACCACGACTCCAACTGACCGAACAAACCAACAGAAAAACCGAAGACGGAAACAAAAATAGGGGCTTTTAGATTGGATTACCTGCAGGGAGGTCGCGGGGGATGCCTGATTGAGTTCGGCCCTCCACTCGCGGAGCATCTGGTGGACCTGCTCCTCGAGGACGGCGACGTCGGCGGCGCGGCTCTCCTTGAGGGCGGACTGGAGGTCGGTGAACATCTCCTGGAGGTCGTCCACCCGGTTCCTGGCCTTATCCTTGAAAAGCTGGTGCGAGACCGACTTGGAACCCTTCCCCATGGCGGCCGATCGAGCGATCAGGTGCGTGATCGGGGAAGGGGAATCGAGGGTGAAACCCTGAAACTGGGAATTGGTAGTGGAATCGAGGAGCTCGGGTTGAGGGCAAGAGAAGAGAATCGAGGAGGAGAAGGAAGAAGAAAAAGAGACGCTTTAATCGATCATCAACATTGAAAGATGGAAGCAAGCCGAGAGAAAGGCACCAGGGGACGCGGCAAAGGGGAAAGGTATTAATACGGGCCGCTGGTAACAGCGGCAGATAAATGTTTTCTCCGGGGTTTAACTCTGTAATTAATCCTTTATATAGGTATAGTACCAAACGACGCCTCCCCAACTCTCTCTCACCTTACGTGGCAGTCCAACAGAGCCGCCCTAACATCATATTATCTGTGGGCCCCTTTCCAAACGTTAGTCTTTCGATAAGTAATTGAAGTTACTGAAAGGGCCAAAAGGTTTGCTTGACTTCGTAGAAAAGACTTGCAGGTCTAAATTGACAGCCCTGGAAGTCCATGGACACGGTGGCGACCATATATTGGCTTTTTTTTTTTTTTTCTGATTCAGTCTCGTAAAGGACTAAAATGAAGATGCCTACAGTAAGATCTCCTGGATGGTAGAGTAAGTTTTTTTTTATTTGTTGTGGATATAAAGAACTCATAATGAGTTTCATAATTAATTTTAAATTATAAAAAATACATTACTCTTTCAATAGAATTAATTTTACCATCATTGATTTAATAAGAAAATACCCTTCTAGATGCTATGTTATTATAGCATACATTCAAAAATCAAACATAAATATTATCTTAAATAGTAGAGATAATTATAGATTATCTCCTATAGTTAATTATGATTAGTATCTCGATTCCTATACTTTAAAATATAGCATATAGATCTTTACATTTACAAAAGTGAAACATTTAACCTTGATTCTTCTTACATCGTTAATTTCGTCTAAAGAAAAAATCATCACTTGTTGTAAATACAAAAAAATACTAATAAAAAAATTAAAATATACTTTTATTATTTTAAAAATTATTAAATTTATATTCACTTCTCGCTCTAATTGATTTTTCTTCCTGTCCTCTTTCCGCTCCGTTTTTTGACTTACTTATCCGTCGCTCGCTTGCCGTACAATTGGATGCGTTCGCTACAGTACCATAGCATATGAACCGTTACCAACAAAGACATGAGAAGACCTTCTTGCATACTTTTTGTCAGCAAATACCACCATAAATCCTTCACTATTGATATGGAAAGCAAAGAAGTAATATCTGGTTGATGATGCATATTTCTAACAATATAAGAACAGATTTAATACAATATTCGAAGTGAAATTAAGTAGATTTATCAACCCGGTTAAGATATTAGATTCATATATATATATATATATATATATATATATATATATATATATATCAAAATAGAGGAGATAAAAAAGGGAGATGAATCGTACATTGGGGTTGGTGGTGGTGGTGGTAGCAATGAGGAGAAAGATCTCATCAACCTTGAGGTGAAAGATGGCAAGCTGAGCGTCATGGGAGGAGAGGGAGAGGCGACTGTCACAAAGGGATAGTTGCAAGCTCTAGTTGAGGAGGAACAAGTCCAGATCGAAGAAGGCAATCCCGAAGGTGAAGTCGTCCTATCGTTGGACCTTGGTGTTGACACATGGCTGGAACATCGAGTTTTTGTTGGGTCAATTTTGAAATAGAGACGCATAGGCAGTAAACTTCTCTGACGATGACGAGACCACCATCGACCAAGGTAGGGATGATGAGGTGACTAGTGAACAAGTGCGGCAAGCGAGTAAGGTACTGTAGGCGAGCTAGGTCCGTTGCGATAGTGACAAGAGGTGTAGGAGAGGCAATGGTCGAGCGGTGCAGGAGCGATGATAACGAGTGTTACAGGTGCAACGATGGTTAAGTGGTGCAAGAGCGATATAGGTCGAGTGAGTATAGTGAGCAAGCGACAAAAATAAGGTAAGAAGAGAGGAAGAGAAATCGGTTAAGGTGAGAAGTAGATATAAATTTAATAATTTAAAATAATAAAATTATATTTTTATCCTTTTTATTTGTGCTTTTTTGCACGTGACAACACGTGCTATTTTTTCTATCAATAAAATTAACGGTATAAGAAGAATTGGGATTAAATATTTTATCTTCGTAAGTGTTGAGAGACCCCATATGCTACTTGTTAAGGTATAGCAACTAGGATGTTAACCATAGTTAACTGTAGGAGTAATTTATAATTGCTCCTATATAGCATCGATCGTTGAAGAAACAGTCCAAGTGCCACGTTGATATAGTATCAATTATATAACTATCGGTTTAATAAAAAGAATAGTTCAAGTGCTTGTTTGTCATATTTAGAATTTAAGGTAGGATGTTCAATGCGCGTTTGATTGTATTCTACGTTTGAAGAACTAAATTAAAAATTTTGAGGGTTTCCCTTCTAATTTCGAACACCTAAGATGTTTGTTTTGGCAGGACTAAAGTTTATCAGCTGAATTCAACCAAAGCTATCGTTTGGCTTAGCCATATATAGACATCTTCCTTTCCTAACTTTGTGGTACCCATCATAAACACCACTAGAAGAAACGGAAGAAAGAGCCAACAGCACCAGACTGACCGTATATATCCACTGTATAATTGTCACATATATTTCAAGGTGTTTTCTTCACTCTTTGATGAAAAACAATGTATTGAAAGCTTAGTTAAGTTGGTGAAGAGGATGCCTCAGCCATTTGGAACATGGATTAATTGCTGGCTCTCAGTACTGTTTGACCCAGTAGTGATCAGTACAGCTATCACTGATCTGCATTCACATTCAGATGCAGTCTTATTTGGGTTAGCAAAAAGTTTACTATTTTAGTCAACTGCTTAGGTGGTGTGGTGGTGGTCGAGTCAAAGATTTAGTTGAATGGATGAATATTTGAGATCTGGTGTCTTCCATTTCAACTAATCAATGTACGCATTCTTTTAGTTCTTCCCTAAATCTACTAATCAATGTACACAAGGGTTGGTATGTAGCACATCTTTTCAGTTCGACTTTGATAAAAGATGCTTCCAGCTGATCTGTGCCACATTAATTTGACTTGTTGGAATTGTTTCCTTCATGTGTCGTCACATGAACACCCAAGAAAGAGTTTGTGTGATTTGCACATGCCCGTGTCACTTTCCTCTTGACTCATTAAATGGAAAACCAATGAAAACCCTAAATGGAGGCTGCAACGAATGAATCATCATGTATTAATGTGGAGGAAATTAACAAAGGAAGGAAGAATCTGATGAAGAAAACTCAGTACATGAATGTAAGTAGATAAAGTCGGAGAAGAGCACAACAATGAAGGAGAACACTCGACGAATCCATGCCATGCAATGATACAGTGGAGTAGGTAGCTCCGACTCCTACAGAAGATTACCAGCTGCAATGCCCAAGACACCAACCGCCGCGATGAAGCTCCACCCTACTTCCCTTCCCTTCAAGCTCGCCCCGGAACCGGTGCTGCCCTCGGAGGGCGAATCAGCACCTTCTCCGGACGACGAGGAAGGTGGGGAGTTGGGTTTCTTCGTCGACGGCGCTGGGGCCGCTGCCGGAGGCTGTGGGCCGAAGATCTCGAACGGCAGCAGCACCTTCTCGACGGGGTAGACGGCGAGGGGGAATTCGGAGTAGAGCGGAGTGTTGATGGGCGTCTCGACGACGCCGGTGGAGACGTTGGCCTGATTGTTCGTCGTGGTGGTCACGTTGAGCTTGAACACGCCGGTCTTCCCCGACGCCTGCGTCGGCAGCGGGTTGCTCGCGGTCTGGAAAATGGTCAGGCTATAGTAGCGCGGGAGGACGTGGTAGAGCACGAGCTCGACCTGCTGCTGCTGGTTGAGGCTGTTGAGCGTGCCGGCCTTGAGACCGCCGAAGGCGTTGTCGGTGGGGGCGAAGACGGTGAGGCCATTGAAGCTGTTGTTGAGCTGGCTGTTGAGCTGCTCGTCCACCCGCGTCTGCTGCAGGAGGCGTATGAAGGAGTTGAAATTCCCGCCCTTGACGAGGATGGCGGTGAGGTTGAGCGGTCCAGCAGGGGCCGGCGGAGCGGCGGCCGGCTGGGATCGCACCAGGGGCGCGGTCAAGAGAAGCAATGTGGCGAAGCTGAGCACCGCGGAGACTGATGACGAGGCCATGGTGTATGAGGTGGTGGTGAGAGGCAGTGGAAGGAGGCCGGAGGGTCGCATGGTATATAAGAAAGAGAGGGAGAGTATAGCGAGGCTGGAATTAGCTGGCTTTTGGATCCATCTTCAATGCTGAGCACTTGCGATTAAACAATACCGAGAGAGATTACATGTAGTTGGAACATATTTTTCTTGAAAGAAAGAGAGAAAAAGAATGATGCCTTCAAGTCATTTATGTATTCAAGAGAAGAGATTGCATGTGCAATGAAAAATGAAAAATGAAAAAGAAAGGAATTCTGATAGAATGGTTGGGAGGAGATAAACAAAGAATTCAACAGATGTAGTTCTACCTAAACAGCAAAGAAAACTATGTATCATTGATGTTGATGGTTGGTTCCAATTCAAAGCATCAATGTCATCGGGTACGACATCATTTTCAAGGAGACCTTGTTTTCCTTGTGCATCCTGCAAGCATGTCTACACAATGCCACTCTGAATCCATGACTTGGTTTGGAGTCGAGATCTTTTTTTCTGGAGTAAGAGATGACTTGCTTTAAAAACTGGGGAAGGTGGAAGCTTGAATGATATAAGAGCATTATTAGTTTATTGATATGATACAGGCAGCCTGTAGTATCCAGGCAGCTTAGCTTAGCTGCCTGCAGTCACCAACCAACCTGCAGCTGTCAGTTATTCTTTTTCTACTTGGTGCTCTCCGTTCTTATATTAATCAGAAACAACCCTAACCATTTGGTGCTCTCCCTGCATGCATGCTGCGAAATAGAAAAAGAGTCCAAGTCATGATCGGCAACAATGGGCTTAATTAATTATTGGCAGATATATATAGATCATATCATATCAATCAATGAGACTGAGAGATCTGATTCAAGTCCTACTTCAATTTAGTTCAAACTTATTTCAAATCATCCTCAAACTCAATTCAAATTTGACTAACTAAGCTTATGTTCAAGATCATTCCACCTAAGATTGGAGTTAATTTTGAGTCCAAATGAGATTCCTTTAATGGTATCTAACAATTAAAGTCTTAAGTGAGTAGTCGTGCTTAAATCCATAACTTAAAGAAATCAATCACAGAGTTTACTCTTTGAGTTCAAAGTCAAATTGAATTCGATCATAAATTTCCATGCTCCGGTTAACCAAATTAAATAAAGAATAATATTGTTCATAAATTATTCAATAACTTGTTGTACTTTAAATTGTTCAAGTCCAGCTACTTGCGATTACTTAATGTGCATAATGATATTACTCAATCAATTTAGGGATCCATAAACGATTTGACCGTTTAAGGGTTCGCGGTTAGGTTTCGTGATTCGTGTTTTTAAGGGTTGCCTCGGAAGCTTCAAATCCAGAACATGTGATGATACCAACATAGAAGTTGATGCTTAGCACTGATGCGGAGCGTTGACGAAAAAAATTCAAGAAAGAAAAATAATGGGCGATTTCGATAGAAACTATCTATTTTTCAAATAATATCTTTAATTAAAACATATACAAACTATCCCTCCACCGTCGCTTGTCGTCGTCTGCTATCCGTGGCCCACCGTCCGCAAGAGAAAGAGAAGGGAGAAGGAAAGAAGAGAAAGAGACAGAAAAAAAGAAGCTGAAGAGAAGGAAAAGGAGGAAGAAGGGAGAGCTATGATGATAGTGGGAGAGGTATTTACAAATTTTTTAACTTGAGGTATTTATTGTTCGAGAAATATTAAAATAATATACTGTTTAAAATATATATATATATATATATATATATTAAAAAAATCTAAATATACAAAAATTATGAGATATCATGAAAAATTAGATTTTTTAAATATTTCATAAAATTTTCCAGATATTTCTGCCACAAATAATTTTCTTGTCCACAACATTTGCACAAACCCACAATAAATTTAATTTGGTAGGAACGCAAAAAAATTAAATTAAGTGCGCACACACATATATATCTTAAAAACTTAAATTTAAATTTTATCTCAGTTGCCAATCGACCATTAAATATATACGTATGTCATTTCATTTTAGACTAGTCAATTTTAAATAATGGCTAACCTGAATTTTTTGAATTAATTGGGATAATAGGATAAATTAAGATGTACAAGGGCATCTATGTAATTCTATACAATGAAGGGTTAGACGTGTAAATTGATTTACCTAAGAGAACGGGAACCTCCTTATCCTGGCCGACCCAAATCCCTCGCCGCTCCCTTCGCCTTCCCCGTCCCGCTCGGACGAAGCCCGCTTGCTCCGCCTGACATGATCGTTGCCGTCGCCGCCCGTAGGTTGCTCTGCCGGTCGCTTTCCCTCCGGCCCACTGTTGCTGCGAGGATCGGGGCCTCCCGCCCTTCCCTCCGCCCGCTCCCCAGGTCGAGGCCGGCGGCCACTGCCTCTCGGTTCCCAAGGTATCGGATCCCGTTCTTATAGCGATTCGATCTTGATCTTTTACTTTCTCGCCTCTGTCTTGCTTTGGGCGACGATGGTTATCTGTTCTTGAAAATGTAAGGTCTCCCGTTGAGACAAGCTTCTGTTTGGAGTCCCTGCTGCCGATACACAACGCCACGGCCTCGGCATTGATGACATCAATGCTCACCATTTCCCGCAGAGGTTCTGGGTGGCTTTCTGAAGGTAAACTCCAAACCCTTCTTTGGCTGCAGTACGCTAATCTTCTTGTAATGGTGGTTGCATCCAATTGCTTTCAGCGATTTGTTTTCTTGTATTTGCAAGTTAATCGCCAGTTATCATAGATGTAAATTGATTATTTGTTCTTCATTTAATGAATCACCTATAATTGCATCGTTTTCGGCTTGTTCTTTGGTTTCTTCTGGTGATGCTACTCTGCCACCTTCTGAGTTAATGGCTATATACTTATGTGATCCGTTGTGTCTTTCGTGGTTATGGATAAGTTTCTGCTTGCAGAGGAATTAAGCAAAGGTCTACTAGGCATTCTTCTCTTCTGTTGGAATTTATGTGAAAAATCTTTAGTATTTGTGAGCGACCAATCAAATGATTACTAATAGTTAGTACTTCTTTGAGTCTTGCCTACTTATGTGCCTCAAGGTTAACACTACAAGGGAAAAAGAAAGAAAATACACATCATGGAGGTGAATTTCCTTGCTGTGAGATGCATTTCATTTCCCAGAAAAGAATTTATGGACATTTTAATATTAGTTATTACATTATAGTGATGGTTTTTAAATTATTTCAAAACATAAGGATGAGATTTGCAAAAGCAGATAAGTAGCTTATATTGTATTCTTTATGGTTGCCTATGGACTCCAAGTGAAAATAAGAAGGCTTTATAGAGTATAAAAGTGATAGAGATAAAATCATCTAAGATGCATAGGTATGTGAACTTGTTAATATGAATATTTGTATATATAAGGGTGCTAGGTCCTTCTTGGTTATAGCTCTCTTTCTTGTAGAGTATGTTGACCATGTTGAAGTCTTATATTATGTCACATCTCTTTATGATTGATTCGATCAGATTAATCTCTTTGGTGCCATAATATATATATATATATATATATATATATATATATATTTGTTTAAAGTGAAAAAAGTCATACTGATTTTTCTACATTCAACCAGCTGGGAAGAATGATGACGTGTGACAATTACTAGGTGGAATCTAGCAAATAATTTATCTGATCTTCTCAGAAATACAGGTTGGCATAATGAAAATTTTGTCTTTTTCTTGGTTAAATATCTAGTTATGTTGTTCACCTTCTGATTGATTTGGCTATTTTCCAAGATAAATTTTCTAGAGGATTAAGCACCTATATCTGGTCTGGAGCAAGAACTATAAATAAACATGTGTAATCATGTTCTATATTTTTTTTTTACTTGGGCGGTTGGACCAATGCTTAGCTTATGGGCTTTAGATGGTAAAAGTGAACATTCGTTTTAGCAAACTGCAATAAAAAAAATAAAGATATTGCTTTTTGTAGTAATAATCCCCTATTAGTGACTAGCCCCAAATTTCAGTAATGGTAGAATGATAGTGAATAATAGATATCCAGAATAGCAGACCTTGCATTGTAGAGAACATATGTCCTATCGGAGGGCTTGTTTGTAATTTTTGGATTGGGGATGTTCTGCTTGAATGGAAACATGCACTTGTACTGGAGGGGAGGGGGAGTTTTGGTAGCTTATGCCTGAAGTTCTTTTTTTCTGACTGTCAGTGCAAGTGTTTTTTAGATTTCCTCTTACTGGGAAATGGGAATCATATAAATGCAAGTGTACACTGTCATTCTAGGTTCACAATTAAATTGAACTTCTGCATCATTTGAGATGCCATTGGCAAAAGACTTTCTTTTTTTGACTAAGTGACCTAGGCTTCAGAACTATAATGTCTTTGCTTTCCTTGAATATATGTATATTTCTTTTAAGTTCAAGATGACTCATCCTCTAAAATATTAAGTCTAGGCCAAAAGCTTGTTCCCTTTGTGTGACGATTGCAGTGCTGTATTTTTGAACTCTTAATTTGATGTATCAGCAAATTGAAGGAATATACTGATATATTGTATTTACATCAGCTGGCAAGATGGTGTATGATGACTATCCAGTGGGTCCAAGCAATTATTTGGTTTCAGAACTTCCTGCTTATTAAGACAAAGGTAGCTTGTTAAGACATGGAAGGAACTCACATTGGTTTTGTGAATTTCAGCTAGATGAACCACTAAAGATTCTTCCCCATCTTGTTGTTCTCAAGATTTTCTATATTGTTTGTTAGTTTTATGGTCTTCAGATATTCTCAACATATCTTCCTCATCTTCCGGCATGCTTCCACAACAAAAATAAAAAAAAGGTAGCTTGTTAAGACATGGAAGGAACTCACATTGGTTTTGTGAATTTCAGCTAGATGAACCACTAAAGGTTCTTCCCCATCTTGTTGTTCTCAAGATTTTCTATATTGTTTGTTAGTTTTATGGTCTTCAGATATTCTCAACATATCTTCCTCATCTTCCGGCATGCTTCCACAACAAAAATAAAAAAAAGGTGTCATTTGCATTCTTATTTATCATGCTGGTGCCTGATTTTTGTTAATTGTTGTCTCATCAGTATCAACAGCTTAATTTTTGAAATAATGTCATAATTATTGGACGATTCACATTAGAAATGCTTCTTTTTTTTCTTTGTCAAACATCAATGTTGAATTGAATCCAGTTGCCTTGTGTTTTTGCTTATTCTGTTTGTTGGATCTATGAGATGTGTTTCTGATATCTTGTATTTGCTAGCTGACAATCGCTGGTTAATTTAGTTGTGATTTGTGGAAACTTGGTGATTTCTCATTTGTTTTGGTCTGCTGTTTCTTATCATGAAAGGCTTTTGAACTGGAATTACTGTCTCTCTTGCTATTTTATCCCCTTGATGCCACAACTTTTTTTTTATTTATCTGAATCGAAGTTTTATTGTAAATGAAAATTCTGCATTGTTGTTTACTATGATTATGGTGATCTTTCCACATTTGAAGTTGTAGCTTAGAGAGTTTGTCTTGTATTGTAGATGGATGAGTCTTAATTTATTTGAGGACGCTGCACTGGACATGGAATTGTGGATTTCTTGGTAGTGGAAGATTTTCTTGGAGCAATTTATTCCTTTTACTATTGGTTTCATCTATTGGACAGGATTAAATGGTATGAATAAAGTGACACTAGTTGGAAAATTGCAATTTTGGCTGTCTTTTTTCTGTGCGATTTTGCAGCAGCAAGGCAGAATGTTATCTTGAACAGTTGCAACATTAACATCATCAGTTAGCTCAGTTAGCTGGTGATTTGCATTAGGCTGTAACTGAATTGTGTTAAGCAAAGTGATATATTGTCACAGATAAAATCATAAATGAGGTGTTTGATGTAATGCTCATATATGTTCGTATCTTTCGATTTTGTTTATATTTTGAACAACATGTAGAGGGTTGAAAATAGACTTGCTAGTCATATTTTGGTTGGTTTTGGTGATCACTTTAAGCCTATGAACGAAGGTTGTGTCATATGAGCACTTGTGGGCATTTCAGTTTGTAGTGGATCATGTTGGAATCTTTGTTATGCGATCGTTCAGAGCTTATGAAGTTTATGTTTGTAATTTGTATTGGTTATGAAATGTTTGTTGAAATGGTTGCTTGTAGATTCCGAGTGAAATATTTTCTCTAATTTGTTTTATCTTTTGTATGTCTTAAGGGATCATTTGAGATTTCGGGGGGGTTAACCTTTGTAGACATAATCGTAATAGTGTTACATGACTTAGGCAAAATCAGTTAAGTTCGTGACATTTGGTCTCAGAGCGGGATAAACACATATAGGAAACAATTTATATATATGAATGAATTCGGTGCCCTTATAGAGTCCAATAAACATAGATATGTTATAACTAGTTATAACTAAGCCTTTTTGGGCGGTAGGGCTACAAAGGGGAAATGACTCTTCTCTTATAGCTAATTATCTAAAAAACTCCCTCCCTTTATAGCGTTTTCAATGCATTTGGATGAGAAACTGTTTCTGCTCCATAATACGTTGAGTCAACTAATCATTCAACTACTTTCCTTAATGCACTTAGTCTTGCTTGATAACATGTAAATGTAGGAGACCTAGTGGGCCTGCGTTGAGGGTAGTCGGTATGTGCGATTGTTTGGGAGGGAAACGAGCATGGAAATGTAGGGAAAGAAGTCGCTTAGAAGAGCAGGCATTTGATAATGATATTCAGAAGAATGACCAACGTTCGTGTGAGAGGCATCACGAGGACAAGCAAGCTGGGAAGAATGCGTAGCGCACAAAGGTTGGGATGGTTGAGTTCGAGTTACGGCTCGACGTTAGCAATTATACTTGATGGTGCTCAAAGTGAGCGGGGCACTTAGTAAAGGGTGAGATCATGTAAAGTGGGATGAGTTACTTAAGTGACCGAAAGAGTTGTGTAAAGCTCATAGAAATGAGGGGAATTGTTAACTCGAAAAATTCATTACTCATGCAAGGGCTTGTATGCGGACGATGGAATGTTTGTGGACATCCCAAGGCGACCGAGACTCGATGTCATGGAGCATTGAAACTTTCTCTTCGATATGGGAAGGATATGTTCGTAAGAGGTTGAAGTGTGCACCGAGTTCATTATGTTGTTAGGTCTTGAGGGGTGCAACAGGGGTTGTACCGGCGAGGAGTCGTAATCTAGCAAGTGTGTTTGCGGGGATAGAATAATGCACAGTTTGTTTAGCAAGGCGGAGTAGTCCAAAGGGATGGTAGTTTTCGAAACTTCTATATGAAAGGATGCGAAGAGAGAAATTGTTCCAACGGGACAAATATCTAAGAGGGATAAATCCCGGTTCTCTAGAGGGAGAATCATGTGCAACGAACCATACATGTTGAAGAGTACCTCAAGACAACAACTCTACAAAGCTCAACGGATCGAGCGAGCAGTGAGGAGTCATTGCATGATCTTGTATAAGATAATGCATTGGTGGATACATTGCGAGATCAAGTGGAGCAGCGACCCAAGGCAACACCAAATGAAGGCACACTTGAAGTCGATATGGAGATTGAATTCAACGAAGGGTTGACCCGTGGAATGGTGGGCGCGAGGGCCACCATCAACTCAATGCAAACCAAGGAGCGGAGTCACTTGAGTGTAACTTGGTGAAGTACCCAAGCCACATGAAGGGAGTCGACATAGAATATGAAACATGGAGTGGAGGCACGAAGCTTTCTTTGGATAAAGGTAAAGGACATGAACTCTTGCAGAGGTAAGAACGGGATCATGTCGTTCTATGGGACCTTCATTTTGATGGAGCAGACCCATCTTGCATAGTGCCAAAGACAAAGGGAGCTTTGAGGCACATGCACTTTATCTCGGAGAAGTATTTGACGGAGGGACCAACACGACTCAACTTGCGGAGGTGAAGTTGGGGTCAGAAGGCCTTGATACGAGGCAAGAGGACGTAAAGACGTGTACTCTTAAAGAATATGTATAGTGTTGTCATTCGAGTTGACATGAAGGAAGTGGTGCATAATGGAGATTGTGCTGGTGGGGGCAAAGGCCTAGGATCCAAACAATGGTGCGCACCAATTTCAATGAAGTCTATGGACTTCGGGAGCTGCTAGGTGATGGATTGTCCTAGAGCTGTGTTCGTCTGGGTGTGACCCGAGAGCGGGTGGATGAAGGTCGATTGTCGAAGGAGCAAGCATAATTGAAGGTGGAAGAGGCCCTGTGATGTGTTGGCAAAGGCCACACATGGAGGGATTGTAATCCGAGTTCATCCCATAATGATCAGAATGCAATGAAGATATTACCAAGATGTGACATGGTGTAGTAGATCATGGTGGAATTGTTCGTGGCAATGCGATAGATACACAACTAGTCCCGTGAGGGACTAGATCATACAAAGGTATGATCGGGAGCTACTGAGAGCTCCATTTTGGTGAACAATACGATGACAAAAAGGGCTATGAATTTAAGGAATGAATGTCATGGTATCGTAGAGGCGGGTCTTTCGTTTGTTTATCGAATTTTGCATCGGATTAAAGCCTTGGTCATCAGCATATGAGGGCTGTGTATCACCTAGGGAGAATTTTGAATGCAAGTACCAGTAAGTCCCATGAGAGACTTGATCATGCAGAGATATGATTAGAGCGGTTGGAGAGTTGGACCGCTCTAGAGCTCATATTCACTTAAGAGAGCCCGATAAGTTAGAGGATAAGGTCGAGTAAGCGAACATTGCTACCAAGGAAGCTAAGGAGAACATAATCGGCGTGAGCCCTGCAACATAATGGTGGAGGCTGTACATGTGAGTTATAGTTTGTCTTTTTATCGACCAAGGGGAACTTTTCGGAGAACACAAAGGTGTTGAAGTGGTCGAAAGGGGCGAGGAAGCGATGACAACTCTAGAGAGACTTAGCTACCAAAAACCAAGCATCGATTAGAATGAAGGTGGACTCGGAGAAGTGTCATAATGTTGCGAAGGTGGATCTGTCGATCACGAAGAAAGGGATGTAGACACAATGCGATGAATAGTAGGGCCATGGGCATAACAATGCCATGGTACTGCAAAGGCAAGACTTCCATGGAGTCATCGATCCCTTGCTCTCGTGGAGGGAGGCTCTTATGGAAGGAGAGCGCTTAGTCATGAAAGGGGCCGTGAATGTGTAAAATGCAAAGACAAACTCCAAGTACTGAGACAAGGTTGAAGGGCATAGGCCAAGAAATTTTGTAAGACTAGTGTCAATGTGCTTCTCATCAAAATAGCAAAAAGTGGAGGACTTCGAGTCAATGTAAGAGTGCTCGATTAAGGAACGTAGAAGGCAGTACGTGATGCTGTACCTTTGAAAATGGTATAATCCTAAAGGTGACCAAAACTATTAGAGACTTGCTCCAAGTTGGGATGAAAACTTCTTGCCGCCTAGAAGTTCAATGACATTGAGAAGGTAAGTCACAATAGCCAACTCAACGCAATGAGTGCAAACACTTCGAGTGCTTCAAAAGTGTGAGCAAAGAGTGGGCGAAGGCTAGTAACCAACTCGATGCATGAAGTACAATCCTCGAGAAGGCGGGCTAACTCAAGTAACCTTTGCCTTCTCAACTCTTAAGTGAATGGGTGAAACCGAGTACCTCAATTCTTTTATTTATCCAATAGAGGAGTTCTACATAGGTTCAAAGACCCTTCGAAGAAACTTAAGGGAAGACAATAGTTGTTAAATTCTCACCAATGCTATTGAGAGTATATTATATGCTTCATTTTCCAACAGAATGCCAATCAAAAGCGGAAGTGATGCGAACTTACTTGGAAGTGATAACTAAGTGGAAGAAAAGTCGATGGGTAAATTTTGCGGAAAAAAGACTCGAAAACTTTAAAATCTACGAGGTGATACTGGTTGAAGCTCCAACAAGCATCCTCCAAGTTCAAGTGGCATGAGGTATTCAAGAGACTAGCGCATTCCAAGGATGGTATTTTCCTTCACCCGAGGGATTCGCAAGAACCAACAAGGATTAGCATAACTCAACCGACCTCACACCAGAGTCAGGGACATTGGTGAGTTGAAGTAGCATGGTAAATCAAAGATCGACTATTCAATAATAGCGGTAGAGTGCAATTGGGAGTCAAGAGACGCATTGCAGTTGGAGTAGAACATTGAAGACTTAGTAAAGGCGAAGAGATGTAGCGTTTACAAAGGCTTCGATGAGGATGTTGAAGGAATAAGTGAGGGAAGAATGTTACGGATAGAATTGTAAACGAGGTGTTTGATGTAATGCTTATATATGTTTGTTTCTTTCGGTTATATTCATGCTTTGTACAACATGTAGAGGGCTAAAAGTAGGCTTAACAGCCCTATTTTGGTTGACTTTAGTGGTCGCTTTAAATTTGTAAATAAATGTTGTATCATGTGGACAGTTGTGGACATTTCAGTTTGTAGTGCACTATTTTGAACCCTTTGTTGTACGATCGTTCATAGTTTATAAAGTCTGTGTTTGTAATTTGCATTAGCTATGAAGTGTTTGCTGAAATGGTTACTTGTGAATCCCGAGTGAAACGTTTTCTCTAACCTATTTTCTCTTTTGTAGGTCCTAAGGGATGAATCATAGGAGGTTTGGGGGATGTTGAATTTTGCGAACGAACACACTAAGGTGTTGCACGACGTAGACAAAACTAATTAAATTCATGACACTATAATTTTAGGGTTAGTAAAAGAGTCCTTGTGTCATCAGCAAGATATGTATAAGAATTGATAGTCTTAAAGAGCAGGAAGATCAGGAAGCATTGGAACATAAAAGAGAGACAGAGATCTTAACCTCTTGAGTGTGCACAGAGCACCTTGAAATCAAGTCTATAGTATTTATCTTGTTAAATCTATAACTCTTAATGTTTTATTTTATTTTTTCTTTGTATTATGTATATCATTTATATGTTAATGTTTTTAAGCATGCGGCCCACAAGAAATTGTTAGTCTTAGTGGATATTGCATGGTTTTGTCCCTTTGGATTGTACCTTCAAAAATATCATAGAAGTGACTTTTTGGCATTTAATGTCCTGGTTTTCTTTCTCCTCAATTAACGTGTGAGTAAATGTGCTTATCCCTACTAGGATAGTTTTGGTCACTTGGGCCCCTAACATAGAAACCATTTTGTTCCTATTGGGGTGGATCCAAAAAAAAAAAAAAAAGAAAGAGAAGAAGAAGGATAGAAGTGACACACCCACGAGGCCGTTGTTCTATTACGCCTCAATTCATATGAGACAAAAAAATGTGATTATCAATCCTTGATGACATTTTGGGCTTTTAGATTCATAGGCGTAAATTTACCTTGGTCCAGTTCGATCACATTCTGGTGGTAGATCTTTTCATTGTTTCTCTTTTCGTCTCACGGAGGCAAGATGAGCAGGGAAACTTGTATCAGGTATATGAGACCCATTGTGGGAGGGGAGCTACTGGCTTCCATGATCAGGAGAATTAGATTACATTCTTAAATGTGTATAAGACCTAATCTTGTGTTCTTGATGAGCATTATATGTAATATTGCTTCCTTGGGTTCTCCATTTCCACTCTAGTAGACTCCAGCTCGAACGGGACCCTTCAAGGCCTCGGGCATGTGCTGAACGTTTTCCACCCGCTGCGCTTACTCGTATGATGAATGGAGACACGAAAGGCGGGCCCATTGGTTCACAAGTGGGCTCAGGACGTCTGTTAACACAAAAGTGTACTTTTGCTTCGGACGAGCGGGCGCTGCAGATCTCGTCAACTCCCCTTCTAGCTGAATCGCTACCCAACTTAAGAAAGCCTAGTTGGCCCATCTTAAGAAAGAAGGCTACTTAGAGACTATCTAATAGGAAAATACGGGTCCCACCTTTTAAACGCTCTGATGACGAGAAACGTTCGAAAGGTTGGTAGACTTTTAGCTGATATAGGAAAGGCTGTGATTCGTGTATCTCGCTTCGCACCTCACTTTTAGCTCGCAAAGAAAGCAATAAACGGGAGTCATCTACTGGTAGGTGGGAGACGTACTGTACAACTACTCCGACTCGCTGCTACAACGGCTCTCCCCACTACCATCCGAAACAACGAGACGAGAGCAAACCTATTAAATGGAGCGACGTCTGCAGCAGCACCTCATTCCATAGCTCTCCATTTTGTAACCGAAGCCTTCCCATAACTCTCTCTCTCTCTCTCTCTCTCCTCCGCCTCTTCTTCCGTCCGTTTTATGTCGTCTTTTAATTGGAAGCGGCAGCAGCGGCAGGGAAGGATTCATCTCTGCTTTACCATCTCTTCCATCCTCCGATCGGGAATTAGCGTCTGCCATTCCGTGGTCGCAGCGGCGGAGGAGATGGCCGCAGTTGACGATCGGGATGGCACGGACCGTCCGGCCGACGTCGCCGACCTGAAGGACCTGACCCGCGCGCTCTCCAAATTAAACCCCTCGGCCGAGGAGTTCGTGCCGTCCTCCCGCCGGCCCGCCGCCACGCGACTCTCCGCGGAGGCGCCGGCCTTCGTGGCCTCGATGCGCCTATTCGGGATGATGATCGACGGCGACGATGGGTCGTCCTGCAATCATCAGCCTCGCTGGGTAACCGCTTCCTCTCTATTTTGCACCTCTTTGCTGCGATCGTGCCTTGATGCGGGGAAATTGGAAGGGTTCAGGGTTTTGCTTTGATTTCCTAGCAACTGGGGCAGATTTAAAGGAGATAGAATCATAAACCTTAGGATTTATTTTGCACAGAGGAAGTACAATTACGATCAGAGGCCGAGGAAGGTTAATGACAGAGTTCATGGAGCACAGAAAGAGGACTGCATCAGGCGAACTGTCTATGTTTCTGACATTGATCATCATGTAAAGCCATCTAAGAATCTTTCCTTTATTTCCTTAATGGCTACCAATTTCTGTAATGACTATAAATTGCTAGCTTCACTTAAGATATTGGACTCAGAAACTTCTTAAACCACACTATGATCAATATGCTCCAGGTCAGTGAAGAACAGCTTGCTGCATTATTTGGAAACTGCGGGAAGGTAATTTCCTCCAAATATACTCAAATTAACGAAATCTATAGTTTCATTGTCACTAATGTTCGTGAATTGATGTGACCTTGTGATATTATTTATTTTCATCATTAGCTTGTCTTCCTCTATATTGAATATTATGCAACTCTTTTGATTATTGCAATGACATGATTGAAACAATATACCAATTGTCGATGAACTAGCCACCATTTTGTTATATTTGACCAATTATGATATAGTTCATGGCTAGATTGTGTAGTTTCAAAATGCGTAACAGGATGATTTGAGTTGGTCAGATTATAGCTTGTATTATTCAAGAATCCTCACTAACCTTCTCTAAGTACCTCTTCACGTTGCAGCCTAATGAAATGTGTCACATAAGGGACCGAATTGCGTTTGGTTATTTTTCTGCTTGTGTTCAGTTATGGAAGTTTGTCTTGGTTCAAACAGATCTTCTGCCTAGCATCACTTTTGTACTGAGTAGTAGTACTCTTTGCTTGTCCTGAGAAATTAACAATATTAGCAAATGCATATATTTTGGCCAGAAAGAGGTATTCCAAGTGTGAGAGGAGATTTGAGTTAGTTTATAAGACTAGATGTGCTTATTACTATTGTCTTGGACTTAAGTATTTTGGATTATCTGATTTAAGTTCATTATGTTAATGATTTAGGTATCCTATTGTATCAAATAAATTATAATAATTTCGGGCTGCCTGGTGCAGATTCATCAAGTCGGTAATGAATCAATTATCCAATCAGACCAGTTATCCCATCTGGTTGGATTCTAACAAATTGTATCAAGACACACCTAGTACAGTGTGCACATATGGTGCAACTCATAGGAGATTCCATGTTATGTTTAGGTCTTGACCAGAACATAAATATTTCAGTTTCATCTCACACCTGAGAATAGATTTGAGTTGCTCGTAGGGCTAGACAAATATATTACAATTAATTTGGGCTTAAATATTTTAGATCATGTGGTTTATAGACCTATCAAATCAGTGGGCCAGTAATCTCATGAGACCAAGTTCTGACATCAAATGTGATCTAGCTGATCACATGGAAGTTCATTTTATATAGAGTATTGATCTTCTATGCAACTACATAAAATTTGTAGGTAATATCTAATTTTAGTGTACGACTCTAAAGTTTCCAGAGCAACTCTGTCCATATAATGTATCTTCCACTTCCCTTCCTCCAAATGTCAGCACACT